>NW_020524733.1:0-277997 GCF_003368295.1 Carassius auratus
TGAGTCAGATGTTCTGTCTGACTCAAACTTAACTAACCACAGTCTATCATCAATGGACAAAAAAAAATAAAAAATCAAAGTGGCTTGACACTTTTTCCAAGTGTTCCATCAATATTGTTCATTGAAGATCAGGAGCGAATTGATGTTATCTACACTCAGATGACTTCAATTCTGGATGGCACACCTACACACACCCACAGTGACCAGATCCGATTCATTATGGATGTCCCTTTTCCAGAGGTATGGTCTTGTGTGTTAGTTGTGCTCTGCATGGTGTCATATTCACATTGTTTTTAATGTCAAATAGTTTATCCATAACAGCAAGGTACTGTAAGGATCCTATAAAGGAAAAAAAAATTGAAACATGACATCCTGCCATTATTTATAAATAACCATCGTTTCTACCACTATTGTATTCTACACAACTTTTGCTTTTTTATTTATTTTTATCAGTGAGTGGGATCACTTTGACCGCAGGATAAAGAAACAATTAAAGAAGAGTGGCAAGCCATAGGAGAGTCATCTACAGGAGTCATGCTGTTAATAACCAAGTCATGGTGTTAAGAAATATTTTTTTTGTGAACAACAATATTGTCTTTCTTTTAAATGACCCTTGGAACTTTAGAAAAGGGTTAAATTGTGTTTGTCTTCATAAAATGCTATGTAGAACATGTTCTGTTGCTGTATAACGAGCAATTGTGAATTGTAAAGCAAATATTTCATTTAGGATCCATATGATTACACAGTACTGTATGTCTAATGGCCTGAATATGGTTAATATCAAAATATAACTAAATATAAATTAAATTCACAACATCATATATCAGCCAGTCTCCTGTATATAAAAACAGTTTATAAATAAATATAAATAATACATTTTACAGTAGGTCATAGGTCTGCAGCCTCCCCCTACTGGACGCATGAGGAACAACAGGGGCGTAAAACTGCTTGGGGTGTATATCTACCGGCTCAGTAGCTCTTCTGATTGGCTGAAATACTGTCATTTCTAAATAGTCCCGCCCATTACCTCTAGAGATGCACAAATCACTTTTGAACCAAATATCTCGGTGCAAAAGGGAGAGCGCGAAACTTGTCACTTGAAAGCGAAAACATTGTTTGAAATTCATCGCAGCAGATTCAAGCAGCTGTAGTTATGTACTTTGTGTTTGTGTTAGAAAAATATACAAGACATTTCTGAGAAAAAAGTGTGCAACTCTCATTTGATGAATTCACGTACTGATTTGCGGAAGTTCAAAATTTCTCCACGACTTCACATTTCTTGATGCGGGTGTGTAAATATGTTTTGCTCCACATTCACTGCAGCAATTGTTTCAAAAATGTGAGCGTACGAGTTTCTAAATGTGTGATTTGTAGAATAGGATTTGTGCACCTGCAATGAAGAATTTGAGAAGGTGTAACTGTTGTGTTTGTGGGAGAGAAAAAAAGTCTACAGGTTTGCATCTCTTAAAACATTTCTCTCTGTGACTTCAAATTTACTGATACACATGTGTGGCTTTTCTCTACAACTACAAATCGCACTGCCACAGGTGTTCAGTTGTTTTGAATCAAAAATAACTGCATAAAATCCTCTCATAGCGTGCTGGTGTGCACATGTGTAGCATACATCATGCGACAATATAGTGAAGAGCTGAAAACACCACGCGTGGTTCAGTGTGTGTGTGTGTGTGTGTGTGTGTGTGGTAGAGCACACATAGACGACAACACCTTAAGGGTTCCCATGAGCAGGATTGTATTGTTGTGCCCCCCTTCCTCAAATATGATGATGGAAAAAACACCTACTATAGGGGTGAAAAAATAACTTTAATCAAATAAAAAACTAAATGAATAAATTGTATTATTTACAAATCACAATTGTAGCTCTCGACATTTACCTATGGCTATAACTTTATTATGACTCTTATTTATTTTATAGTCTCAAGCATTCAGAAATCATGCAAAAGGAAACAAAGCAGTTTTTCTATATAGTTATATCTTTAACTTGAGTTATAGCTAAAATCAAATATAATTAAAATACAAAGTAAAATCTTACATATGACGAGTTATTTTTTACATTCTTTGGTCGAAGTTTTCAGATCTCAACTCGGTTGATTCAGATCGGCACTTCGGAGCCTGTTCGCGACTCGGTTGATTCAGATCGGCACTTCGGAGCCTGTTCGCGACTCGGTTGATTCAGATCGGCACTTCGGAGCATGTTCGCGACTCGGTTGATTCAGATCGGCACTTCGGAGCCTGTTCGCGACTCGGTTGATTCAGATCGGCACTTCGGAGCCTGTTCGCGACTCGGTTGATTCAGATCGGCACTTCGGAGCATGTTCGCGACTCGGTTGATTCAGATCGGCACTTCGGAGCCTGTTCGCGACTCGGTTGATTCAGATCGGCACTTCGGAGCATGTTCGCGACTCGTTTGATTCAGATCGGTACTTCGGAGCCTGTTCGCGACTCGGTTGATTCAGATCGGGACGAGCCATGTTCGTGAGTCGTTTGATTCAGATCGGCACTTCGGAGCCTGTTCGCGACTCGGTTGATTCAGATCGGCACTTCGGAGCCTGTTCGCGACTCGGTTGATTCAGATCGGCACTTCGGAGCATGTTCGCGACTCGTTTGATTCAGATCGGTACTTCGGAGCCTGTTCGCGACTCGGTTGATTCAGATCGGGACTTCGGAGCATGTTCGCGACTCGGTTGATTCAGATCGGCACTTCGGAGCCTGTTCGCGACTCGGTTGATTCAGATCGGTACTTCGGAGCCTGTTCGCGACTCGGTTGATTCAGATCGGCACTTCGGAGCCTGTTCGCGACTCGGTTGATTCAGATCGGCACTTCGGAGCATGTTCGCGACTCGGTTGATTCAGATCGGCACTTCGGAGCATGTTCGCGACTCGGTTGATTCAGATCGGCACTTCGGAGCCTGTTCGCGACTCGGTTGATTCAGATCGGCATTTCGGAGCCTGTTCGCGACTCGGTTGATTTAGATCGGGACTTTGGAGCATGTTTGAGATTTTTTTAAATTCAAATCTGGACATCGAAGCAGGAAGTGTTTGTCAAACAGGTGATGAATATTTGGACTTGAGGCTTTTTTTTTTTTTTACCTGTCGATTCAGTATGTACTTGGACCCACACACAAAGGTGGATACACTCTAGACCAGCCTTTCTCAAACTTTTTTTCAGTAAGGGCACCTTTCAAAGTGCATAAAATCTCAAGGCACCCCAGTGTAAAATATAATTTTAAAACACTGCATTACCCAAATGTAAATGCAAATGTCCTGTTTAATTAGACAGGACAAGTAATTTTGAATTATTACTGAAATACAAAATTTTTGTTTCAAACAGTTCATTGAACAATAATAAATGAAGTACCTGAAGCTGACAATGAAGTAAATGTATAATAATTAGCAAAGATGATTAATTTAGCACTGTAACGCGCGTGTGAGGGGCGGAGACGCGCCGCAGAGCATCAGACGCGTGTGAGGACCAAACACAGCAGAGCGGTAGGAAACTTCACTCCTCTTATTATTTCTCTTTTACTATAGTGATTTATTTTTAGATACATGATCTGAGTCTTTTGTAGAGTTATTAGAGACATTCTTTGGTCGAAGTGTTCAGATCGCAACTCGGTTGATTCAGATCGGCACTTCGAAGCCTGTTCGCGACTCGGTTGATTCAGATAGGCACTTCGGAGCATGTTCGCGACTCGGTTGATTCAGATCGGCACTTCGGAGCCTAGCTGTTCGCGACTCGGTTGATTTCAGATCGGGACTTCGGAGCCTGTTCGCTACTCGGTTGATTCAGATCGGCACTTCGGAGCATGTTCGCGACTCGGTTGATTCAGATCGGCACTTCGGAGCATGTTCGCGACTCGTTTGATTCAGATCGGTACTTCGGAGCCTGTTCGCGACTCGGTTGATTCAGATCGGCACTTCGAAGCCTGTTCGCGACTCGGTTGATTCAGATAGGCACTTCGGAGCATGTTCGCGACTCGGTTGATTCAGATCGGCACTTCGGAGCCTGTTCGCGACTCGGTTGATTCAGATCGGCACTTCGGAGCATGTTTGCGACTCGTTTGATTCAGATCGGTACTTCGGAGCCTGTTCGCGACTCGGTTGATTCAGATCGGCACTTCGGAGCCTGTTCGCGACTCGGTTGATTCAGATCGGCACTTCGGAGCATGTTCGCGACTCGGTTGATTCAGATCGGCACTTCGGAGCATGTTCGCGACTCGGTTGATTCAGATCGGCACTTCGGAGCCTGTTCGCGACTCGGTTGATTCAGATCGGCATTTCGGAGCCTGTTCGCGACTCGGTTGATTTAGATCGGGACTTTGGAGCATGTTTGAGATTTTTTAAAATTCAAATCTGGACATCGAAGCAGGAAGTGTTTGTCAAACAGGTGATGAATATTTGGACTTGAGGCTTTTTTTTTTTTTACCTGTCGATTCAGTATGTACTTGGACCCACACACAAAGGTGGATACACTCTAGACCAGCCTTTCTCAAACTTTTTTTCAGTAAGGGCACCTTTCAAAGTGCATAAAATCTCAAGGCACCCCAGTGTAAAATATAATTTTAAAACACTGCATTACCCAAATGTAAATGCAAATGTCCTGTTTAATTAGACAGGACAAGTAATTTTGAATTATTACTGAAATACAAAATTTTTGTTTCAAACAGTTCATTGAACAATAATAAATGAAGTACCTGAAGCTGACAATGAAGTAAATGTATAATAATTAGCAAAGATGATTAATTTAGCACTGTAACGCGCGTGTGAGGGGCGGACACGCGCCGCAGAGCATCCGACGCGTGTGAGGACCAAACACAGCAGAGCGGTAGGAAACTTCACTCCTCTTATTATTTCTCTTTTACTATAGCGATTTATTTTTAGATACGTGATCTGAGTCTTTTGTAGAGTTATTAGAGACATTCTTTGGTCGAAGTTTTCAGATCGCAACTCGGTTGATTCAGATCGGCACTTCGGAGCCTGTTCGCGACTTGGTTGATTCAGATCGGCACTTCGAAGCCTGTTCGCGACTCGGTTGATTCAGATAGGCACTTCGGAGCATGTTCGCGACTCGGTTGATTCAGATCGGCACTTCGGAGCCTAGCTGTTCGCGACTCGGTTGATTTCAGATCGGGACTTCGGAGCCTGTTCGCTACTCGGTTGATTCAGATCGGCACTTCGGAGCATGTTCGCGACTCTGTTGATTCAGATCGGCACTTCGGAGCATGTTCGCGACTCGGTTGATTCAGATAGGCACTTCGGAGCATGTTCGCGACTCGGTTGATTCAGATCGGCACTTCGGAGCCTGTTCGCGACTCGGTTGATTCAGATAGGCACTTCGGAGCATGTTCGCGACTCGGTTGATTCAGATCGGGACTTCGGAGCCTGTTCCCGACTCGGTTGATTTCAGATCGGCACTTCGGAGCCTGTTCGCGACTCGGTTGATTTCAGATCGGCACTTCGGAGCCTGTTCACGACTCGGTTGATTCAGATCTGCACTTCGGAGCCTGTTCGCGACTCGGTTGATTCAGATCGGCACTTCGGAGCATGTTCGCGACTCGTTTGATTCAGATCGGTACTTCGGAGCCTGTTCGTGACTCGGTTGATTCAGATCGGCACTTCGGAGCCTGTTCGCGACTCGGTTGATTCAGATCGGCACTTCGGAGCATGTTCGCCACTCGGTTGATTCAGATCGGCACTTCGGAGCATGTTCGCGACTCGGTTGATTCAGATCGGCACTTCGGAGCCTGTTCGCGACTCGGTTGATTCAGATCGGCATTTCGGAGCCTGTTCGCGACTCGGTTGATTTAGATCGGGACTTTGGAGCATGTTTGAGATTTTTTAAAATTCAAATCTGGACATCGAAGCAGGAAGTGTTTGTCAAACAGGTGATGAATATTTGGACTTGAGGCTTTTTTTTTTTTTACCTGTCGATTCAGTATGTACTTGGACCCACACACAAAGGTGGATACACTCTAGACCAGCCTTTCTCAAACTTTTTTTCAGTAAGGGCACCTTTCAAAGTGCATAAAATCTCAAGGCACCCCAGTGTAAAATATAATTTTAAAACACTGCATTACCCAAATGTAAATGCAAATGTCCTGTTTAATTAGACAGGACAAGTAATTTTGAATTATTACTGAAATACAAAATTTTTGTTTCAAACAGTTCATTGAACAATAATAAATGAAGTACCTGAAGCTGACAATGAAGTAAATGTATAATAATTAGCAAAGATGATTAATTTAGCACTGTAACGCGCGTGTGAGGGGCGGAGACGCGCCGCAGAGCATCAGACGCGTGTGAGGACCAAACACAGCAGAGCGGTAGGAAACTTCACTCCTCTTATTATTTCTCTTTTACTATAGTGATTTATTTTTAGATACATGATCTGAGTCTTTTGTAGAGTTATTAGAGACATTCTTTGGTCGAAGTTTTCAGATCGCAACTCGGTTGATTCAGATCGGCACTTCGAAGCCTGTTCGCGACTCGGTTGATTCAGATAGGCACTTCGGAGCATGTTCGCGACTCGGTTGATTCAGATCGGCACTTCGGAGCCTAGCTGTTCGCGACTCGGTTGATTTCAGATCGGGACTTCGGAGCCTGTTCGCTACTCGGTTGATTCAGATCGGCACTTCGGAGCATGTTCGCGACTCGGTTGATTCAGATCGGCACTTCGGAGCATGTTCGCGACTCGTTTGATTCAGATCGGTACTTCGGAGCCTGTTCGCGACTCGGTTGATTCAGATCGGCACTTCGAAGCCTGTTCGCGACTCGGTTGATTCAGATAGGCACTTCGGAGCATGTTCGCGACTCGGTTGATTCAGATCGGCACTTCGGAGCCTGTTCGCGACTCGGTTGATTCAGATCGGCACTTCGGAGCATGTTCGCGACTCGTTTGATTCAGATCGGTACTTCGGAGCCTGTTCGCGACTCGGTTGATTCAGATCGGCACTTCGGAGCCTGTTCGCGACTCGGTTGATTCAGATCGGCACTTCGGAGCATGTTCGCGACTCGGTTGATTCAGATCGGCACTTCGGAGCATGTTCGCGACTCGGTTGATTCAGATCGGCACTTCGGAGCCTGTTCGCGACTCGGTTGATTCAGATCGGCATTTCGGAGCCTGTTCGCGACTCGGTTGATTTAGATCGGGACTTTGGAGCATGTTTGAGATTTTTTAAAATTCAAATCTGGACATCGAAGCAGGAAGTGTTTGTCAAACAGGTGATGAATATTTGGACTTGAGGCTTTTTTTTTTTTTACCTGTCGATTCAGTATGTACTTGGACCCACACACAAAGGTGGATACACTCTAGACCAGCCTTTCTCAAACTTTTTTTCAGTAAGGGCACCTTTCAAAGTGCATAAAATCTCAAGGCACCCCAGTGTAAAATATAATTTTAAAACACTGCATTACCCAAATGTAAATGCAAATGTCCTGTTTAATTAGACAGGACAAGTAATTTTGAATTATTACTGAAATACAAAATGTTTGTTTCAAACAGTTCATTGAACAATAATAAATGAAGTACCTGAAGCTGACAATGAAGTAAATGTATAATAATTAGCAAAGATGATTAATTTAGCACTGTAACGCGCGTGTGAGGGGCGGACACGCGCCGCAGAGCATCCTACGCGTGTGAGGACCAAACACAGCAGAGCGGTAGGAAACTACACTCCTCTTATTATTTCTCTTTTACTATAGCGATTTATTTTTAGATACGTGATCTGAGTCTTTTGTAGAGTTATTAGAGACATTCTTTGGTCGAAGTTTTCAGATCGCAACTCGGTTGATTCAGATCGGCACTTCGGAGCCTGTTCGCGACTCGGTTGATTCAGATCGGCACTTCGAAGCCTGTTCGCGACTCGGTTGATTCAGATAGGCACTTCGGAGCATGTTCGCGACTCGGTTGATTCAGATCGGCACTTCGGAGCCTAGCTGTTCGCGACTCGGTTGATTTCAGATCGGGACTTCGGAGCCTGTTCGCGACTCGGTTGATTCAGATCGGCACTTCGGAGCATGTTCGCGACTCTGTTGATTCAGATCGGCACTTCGGAGCATGTTCGCAACTCGGTTGATTCAGATAGGCACTTCGGAGCATGTTCGCGACTCGGTTGATTCAGATCGGCACTTCGGAGCCTGTTCGCGACTCGGTTGATTCAGATAGGCACTTCGGAGCATGTTCGCGACTCGGTTGATTCAGATCGGGACTTCGGAGCCTGTTCCCGACTCGGTTGATTTCAGATCGGCACTTCGGAGCCTGTTCGCGACTCGGTTGATTTCAGATCGGCACTTCGGAGCCTGTTCACGACTCGGTTGATTCAGATCTGCACTTCGGAGCCTGTTCGCGACTCGGTTGATTCAGATCGGCACGAGCCTGTTCGCGATTCGGTTGATTCAGATCTGCACTTAGGAGCATGTTCGCGACTCGGTTGATTCAGATCGGAACTTTGGAGCATGTTCGCGACTCGGTTGATTCAGATCGGAACTTTGGAGCATGTTTGAGATTTTTTTTAATTCAAATCTGGACATCGAAGCAGGTGTTTTGTTTATATTAAACTCTAGTGCCTTTTATTTTATTGGATGCACATACATTTGCATAATAATGAAGCACGTAAGTATAAATATGTGTGTGTGTGTGTAGGTGTGTGTGTGTGTGTGTGTACTTATATATTCACACACAATGTAAACAAAAACTTTTATTTTGGAAGGTATTAATAATTTGACACCTACTGACTATTAAATATGAATGTAAATTAAATGTTTGTTTATTAAATTATATTTTTAAGTTTATTAAAAGTTTAAATTAAAAGTTTATTTAGATTTAAATTTAAAAAAGTTTTTTTTAAATTGTAAATTAAGTCAATTTACATTCAAACTTACATTTAAAATTATATTTAAATGAAATTTGTTTTCATTATTAAATATATATAAACACATCTTTTGCTTCTTTGTATACTGGTTGAGATGAATGCATGTTTCAGGGACGTTTTCTGATCTTTTTGTCCGTGGTTTCCCAGAATCCGCAGAATCCGTTATGTGAACATACACTATCTGTACGATAGAAAAAGAGTCGGCTCGCAAACGCCGAAACGAGTCGTCAGGAATATGAATCTTATTCTGTTACCTAGAGAGATCTCTCTATGGCTCTGGACCAATCACAAAGGACTGTGCTCTCTGACCAATCACAGCAGAGAGGGCTCACGGAAAGATGAGGGGTTTAGAGAGACTGATTCTTTGAACTGCTTCGCACGAGTCGTTTACGAATAATTTAGAAATGAGGTAAAATTAAATCTATTTTCGGAGAAAACTAACGTGTTTTTTTTAACCTTGCATGCATATAAAATTGTTTCAAATGAGACTCATGAAACAATATTTGCTACCTTTAAAATGGCATAATAGCGGCACTTTAAAGATTTTATGGTTTTGTAGTGTGTTTTTATTTTATATCTCGATATTTTGGGGGATTTTATCAATAACGCCATCAGAGTGTGTTGTTGAGCTGGTACCTTAAAGACTACCAAATACTGATTAAAGTTTTTTTAAATATATTTTTCATATTCTGTGTGGTGGTAAATTTTGAGTCAAATTCTTACATTTGTTGTTACTAAGCTAATGAAACCAATATCAATAAAATTCGCCTTCGCAATGCCGAAGAAACATATAAATGCCACTTCAAATGCAGTTTTTGTGTTTACACACTTTACTGCAGCTCAGTGAATGGGTGTTGAGGTTTTGAAGCCCAAAAAATTGTATGCATCCTTCATAAAAAGTATAAAAAGTATTTAACCTTTATTATTCACTTCAGAAGGCTTTTAATTATCCCCTGCGCTGTGTAGGGCACTTTTTATGATAGATGGATGCACTTTCTTGAGCTTCAAAATCTCGGCCCCCATTCATTGCCATTATGACTTCGACTGTATTCGTCTAAAAGAAGAAAGTCATATACACCTATAGGATGGCTTGAGGGGTAGTAATCATTTTGGTTTTTGAGTGAACTATCAAGATCCTGTCTGTTGGAGGAATCAAGGAGAAGACCATTGCTGTAAGTTACCAGAGAGCGAGGCCACACTGTCACTTCTTGTTCCTTTAAAATACGACTGTTTCATTGGGCTAAACATTTCGGCTAATATAATTTTGCCCCAAAATGATACTTTTCAGCTACTATTCATTGAGTTTTTCTTTAATTGTGTGAATTCCTCTGGCAGGCGAAGAGTGTAGTGCTGATCTATTGGTGTTTGATCTTTCGGTCGCTGCAGTCCTCCGAAGAGGGGCTAGAGCCGGGTTAACCCCTTCTGTCCTTGTGAGTGTTTATCACACAGAAGTGGCTCGTCGTCCATTGCCTCGTGAATCGAAGGACGTGGATCAGAAAGTCAAGATTCCTGAAACATTTGAGACTCTGGGATCCAGAGATTGAAGCCTCTAGTGAAGATTTCATATTCACATCGTGTTTCATTTCATCTCCAGTGTCATATTTATACATAACTGCTTTAATTGTATTCTCTCAAATCATTTACTGTATATATATATATATATATATATATAATGGAACATCTTGAGTCGATGTTTACTCAGCAGGAATATATATGATCTGAATAAAATCATTGGATAAAAAAAAAGGTCTATTTTCAAGGCAAGGACAGGTCGGAATCATTTAAAAAGAAATTGGTATATAAACATTACTAAACATTTGTGTCCCTGGAGCACAAAAGCAGTCTCGAGTCTCTGGGGTATATTTGTAGCAATAGCCAAAAAAACCATGGCATGGGTCAAAATGATTGATTTTTGTTTTATGCCAAAAATCATTAGGATATTAAAGTAAACATCATGTTCAATTAAGATTTTTTGATTTCCTACCATAAATATATCTAACCTTAATTTTTGATTAGTAATATGCATTGCTAAGAATTAATTTGAACAGATGATTTTCTCTATAAAGACATCTCAAGATCACATTCTGCAAAAATCATGTGACAACAGATGTGTATTTTCAATCTTGTGCTTTAAACATGATCAGATTCTGCCGGTTACCTTATTATAGTGTTCTACATTACTCTGTAAATGTTACAACTTCACATATTGTGCATCTATAAAACACCCAGAAGCAGGTGTATTGAGCTACATTTAACATCTTTTTGACTCATTTGATTGAAACACGAGTTTGACAATGTTAAATCCAGCATTTCAAACAGTACTTAGTTGAGATTTCATCATGTATTTCAGTGTATAATACCGGCCGCTTGGGTTCATCTCCTGCACTGATGATCATATCTACACACATGCACACCGCAGTGCCTTCCTGCAAACATCAGCTACTCAGGTTTGAATGAAGCTCAAGAGTCAGAAGCTGGTTTTTACACAAACACATTTATTTGTCATTACACAGGCTACTCCTTCTTGGCAGCAGCTTTCCTCATCGCGGCCAGAATGTTGCTGAGCTCTTCTCTCTTTCTCTTGGCGCGGATGTGAGTTCCCACCTACACACACACACACACAATCAGATCATGAGGATAACGTGAGGATCAAACCTGCCTCTACAACAGCACTTTTGCATGCTGTTAAAATATCATTTAGTGGCTTCATCACGTAAAACAATGTCTGATGTTGTATTATTATAGTGATCAAAAATGGTTAATTGAGAAAAAAAAAAACACTTGTACAACTGAAACCAAATCTAAAATATATTTTAAGTTGTTAAATCAGCTAAAACATCTAATTTTCATTTAATACACTAAATTACACCTTAAGTAAATTTGAACACAATTACTGAAACCTAATCTATATGATGCAATTTAAAAAAAGCTTTGCAATTATTTATTTCGTAAAAAGCGCTGCACGAACTTGAAATGAATAAACCCCCTTTGTTACACTTAAAATCTTTTGCTAATTGCTAATCAATTTCTTATGCTACATTACAGCATTTTTGCCAACTTTTCTTTCGATTAGCAAAGGTTTTGTATTTTCTTTTTTTGAGCGAAGGCTGCACTGAGCTGTATGAAAACCCGTTTCTACCACTGAGAAAAAAAAAAAAAAAAATATATATATATATATATATATATATATATATATATATATATATATATATATATATATATATATATATATATAAATAACTTTTTATCTCACAATTCTGACTTTTCCTGCAAGTTATAAAGTCAGAAATGCGATGTATAGAATCAGAACTCACTTTTTCTCAGAATTGTCAGAAAAAAAAAAAACTTTCTGACTCTCTTGCAATAGACTTTTTCTTAGAATCACTTAATATAAACTCGCAATTGCATGCTATAAAGTCAGAACTGTGAGCAATTCTGATTAAAAAAAAAGTCAGAATTGCATGATAGTGTGTCGCAATTGTTTTTTTTCAGTGGTGGAAATGGGCTTCCATAGATCTGAGATAATAAGCGACAGGGAAATAACAGCATCACGTGTGGATAATTTTGGGAATATCACTCAAAATTTTTGTCCAATCATTGAGGCCTACAATCAACAGTCGCTAAAAACAAACAAACTGTGTTGACTGAAAGAAAACAGGTTGACAAAAGTCAATATCTGGTCATAATATAACATAACGAGGAATTTACAAGCAGTTCTCAAAGTCAATACCAAACTAGGTAAACTTGACCGATTGAAGGCGTACCCTTTTCTTGATGAACTTCAGAGCACGTTTGTCCTTGGACACCTTGAGCAGCTCCATAGCGCGCCTCTCGTATGGCGCAAAACCACACACCTCGCGGATCATGTCGCGCACAAACTTGGTGTGTTTGGTCAGACGCTGAAACACAAGAGCAATGTCACGTTAAACACAGTAACAATGATATAATATTGAGCATATGGCAATGCATGGTGGGAGAAACCCAATGGTTACTGTGGACATTTGGGTTCAAATAAAGTCAATTTGAAGGACACCGGCACTTTACAGTTAGAAAATGCTACTTTCAATAGATTTTCATTACTATTTAATTAGTTTTACAAACAGAAAAACATTAAAATATGGAAACAACTAACTGTACCTTCTGATAACACCAAAATAATTGATCACCGGTCATATTTTTGTCTCATTTTCCAGTGCAAATGTCTAAAGGCGCATGTGTTTGAAAAAAAAAAAATCTAATAAACGAAGCAAACCCAAGTTATTTTATGATTAAGCCAAGAATAAATATCTATAAACTTAATTCAAAGCCAAAATTAGTTCCATAACCGACAATTGTTCTTGTTTGATGCATAAACTCGCTTCATTTGCATCTCCGGTTACTTGATTTTAGCATGTTTGGATATTAGTGTTGTAAAACGAGATATAAATACTGAGTAAGAGCATGCAATATTAATAATAACTATTCATAAGGGTGTCAAACACAGACTTACTCCTCGTCTGCGGCTCTGCTTGGGCTTGGCAACGTTTTTGGTGACTGGGTGGCCTTTGTTAAGACCAACCGCCATGGGATACCTGATGGCCATGTCTGTGGAGAGAGATGGGATTTAATATGCGTTCATAAACAGATTAAATATTAAAACTCGGTCATGTGTGCGGAAAGATTAGGCGTTAGCTGGCTGTATAATGGCTTAACGTCATTATATAACAATATTTAATGATTCTAACGAATACAAATGAACATTTTCTACTCGTTTCAGGTGTGGAGAAGACATATTATGATTTATTTATAATAACAGCGTTTGAGAACCACGTATTAGCGCTGAGTGACATCCACTCGGAGTGAAAGCCTTAAAAACACACAAACATCGGGCTTAAAGTTCACAATAGCTGCTGGAAACGGATTAATATAGTTTATATTTACAGAAGCAAACGCCTGTGTGTTGATTTGAGACGCGATGGATAAGATATTAATAAGATTTTAACGCGTGAGATTCTCCGGAGATTCATACCTGCGTTTCGCTAATGGCGTCCAAACCGGAAGGACCGCTGTCAGGCGGAAGCTGATCTTTCACACGCGAAGACAAGAGAGGAGTTCGCGGGAAAAATAGGTGGCGCCGCCTAGAAGCGAAGAATTTATAAAACAACAAGAGATTATTTTAAACTTTTTATTTTAATTGCATGGTTTATTTCTTCTTAATAATAGAACCTTTCGATCGAGTAATAAAATCAATATGACAAATTTATGTCCTTCTATATTTTCCATTGAAATAAAAATATCAGAAAATTTCTACTTATTTGTATATTTTTATTTATGTTTATATTATTTTGTTGTATATGGCAATGTAATTCTTAAAATAACAATAATAACAATAATAATAATAATAAAATGTTTTATAAGATTTGTTTAGATTTTTAAACGTCTTTAGTGCCTTACCCAGTCTATTTTTGTTTTCAAATTGCACTGAGGTTGATAATAATAATATAAATGCATAAATTATAAGCCACAAACTAAAGTAAAAACAACAACAATATGTGTGTGTGTGTGTGTGTGTGTGTGTGTGTAAAAAATCTAAACGTAAACAGAAAAGAAAACAGAAAAGAAAAAAAGTGGAAAACGTATAATATAATATAATATTAAAACTAAATACCCTGTTCATGAATTATGAGCTACACACAAACGTACAAATACGGAGAAAACTTCAAAACGAAATATGAAAATACACAACGGGAAAAGGAAAGTTGCTAAGGCTCTTCGAAAAGTAAAAAAAAATTATAAAACCGTATAAAAATATCGAAGATTAAATATATTCCACATGGCGCTTTTTACGTGTCGGACTACATCTCCCATGAGCACTTGGGCTGATTTTTGGCGCGGTTTTACGTAAGCAGCGGCCATTTTCTCCTCACACCTCCGTTTCAAAGACAGCCAACCAGCTCTCGGACTACAAAACAGTTTCATTCAGAAACTCCTCAAACTAAAACTCCCGAACGCTTCCGGAGATCCGTTCCAAGCGCGACTCGGAGGCCGCTGCGTACACCGGGCCGAAGTTGAACTCGGAGGAGTGTTTATTTGAGCTGAAGTGGCTGTCTAAGCGTGAAGCGATATGGCGACCGCAACCCCGAGCCGCGAGAAGAGCCGCGCGTCGGCCGCGCAGACCCCGCTGAGCCCCGCGCGCATCTCGCGCCTGCAGGAGAAAGAGGAGCTGAGCGCGCTCAACGACCGCCTGGCCGTCTACATCGACCGCGTGCGCTCCCTCGAGCTCGAGAACGACCGGCTGCTCGTCAAAGTCTCCGAGAAGGAGGAAGTCACGACCCGAGAGGTAACTAACCGCGTTACCGAGCCGCTCCTTTGTGCTGCTTTACGGTCAATAAACCCGCGGAGCGTGTCATTTTCTCTTTTAAAGCTGCGAGGTGTCCCTTTTTTCTGTCTAAATGGACTTCTAGTTGATGCTGCTGTCGTTTAGCGTTCATTTTGTGCTTTTAATGTGTGTTTAAAACTTTTAAAGCCTGTTACACATTTTAAAAATCGCGCGAGGAAGTCATGCATTTTGACACAATCGAGCCCTGTGCTTTGAGAAACGTGCTTTGCGTAACTTAAGCAAATCCACGCACAAATCTCTACATTATTAATGCATGTAACGTTAACAGCGAATGTATGGGAGCTGTAGTAAACACTCTCAGGGAGTGGCCAGTAAACGGTGTCCATGTGTTTGTAATTAGTGCAATTTATTTTTCTTTTTGTGCACGCGTTGATCGCTTTAGTCACGCGCGCGCGTGTTAAAATGCACGCAAAAGCGCGTTAAACCGCTCTAAAGTGTGTGTTTAGTGTGTGTTTCGCGTGATTCCCGGACTTTGAGAGTTGTCCTGGCGTGCTTGGGCGTTTTCCTCAGAGTTTGGGAGTGGCCAGAAATGCTCTTTTCAAATTTGAATCTAATCTGCACCATCTGCTGCCTTTGTTTTGAACGGAGACCAGGTCAAACTCGACGCGAATAGAAAGACTTTGAATGCAGTGTAACATGCATTGGGACATGCACATGTTGTGGGTTTTCTTCTTTTAGGCAACATCTAAACTAGTCCACATTCAGTTGAGAAATACATATTCAAAAGTCTAATAACAGACCAATAAAAATTGGGTAATGTTCAGTCATGTAGTGTATTGATGCACGGTTTTCCTTTGTGACTATTAACAAAGCAGGCACGTGTATGAAGCCTAGTGTTTTATAAAACAGTTCACATTTTAAAAAGTCGTGCAGTTTATTCTAGCCTTTAGTCCGTTTTAGTTTTTCCTGGACAGATACGCAGGTTTCTGATGGCATGCCTCATTCCTCTTTGGGCATAAACTACAGTTATGTCTAGATTTGGTCACTTGAAAGCTGTTAAAATAAGTTATTCATCGTTCATACGTCAGGAAAAAGGTGGATGGTTTCACAAAACTGAAGTCAAATCATTCGGTTTTTAGTTCAAATTTGGAAACCATACAATTTGATTCAGATTAAGAGCTGCTCGTGATGCATGCATGTAGCATAATTGTTTGGATTGTGATTAAAATGCAGTGGTTGACTAATTTTAATACAAGGAGCACACAAAACCTTATTTTGTTTATATGAAGAGATTTCGTTGATTTTGGGCTTGTTTTAAAATTTCAATTTGGTTATGTTATTTACGTTATATTTAAATTTGGTTGTTTAGCCGATGCTTTTATCCAAAGTGACTTACAACAGAAGCAATCAAAACCAACAAAAGAGCAATAATATGCAAGTGCTGTATTATTATTATAGTGTTATATTTCATGTTCACAGAGAAATGTGCAGCATTTTGTCCAAGCATTAATAAAATTTGACAAAATATAAAAAAAAGTGAATCGAATCATGAGTTGAGTGAATCGTTACATCCCTAGTTTTAATGTTTATATTGCATTTATTAATGTTTTTCATTTTAGTGTTTGTACTTCAACTTAAAAATAGTATTTTCAAAGTGTTTTTTGTTTTGTTTTAGTACTTCAGCTTAACTTAAATAAAAAAAGAGTTAAGTGTTAAAACAAGTGCGTTTTCGTATTCTTTTTGCATAAACTTGAAAAGCTTAAGTTTAAAAATGGTTTGAGTTGATGTGTGTTTTTATTTCAAGCTGCCGTTTTTTTTAGTGCTGTTATTGAACGATAATGATTGTGTGTGTGTGTGTGTGTGTGTGTGGTTCAGGTGTCTGGGATCAAGGCTCTGTACGAGGCCGAGCTCGCGGACGCCAGGCGTGTTCTTGACGAAACGGCGCGGGAACGAGCCAAACTTCAGATCAATCTGGGAAAAGCCAGCTCTGAGCTCGAGGAGGTCACCCGCAAGTGAGTATCTCTAAAAACACACTGGTGACAGACACAAAGATCCTCTGTTAATTACCCATAATGCTTTAAGTCAGTGGTGGTCTTACACTTAAGTTAAGGCTTAACGAACCCGGCTCAGATCCGCTCCATCTGCTGCAGCAGGGTCGTCTCCACATTGGCTTCAGACGTGTGTTGGGTTGATCTGGTTGCTAATGTAAACAGGAAGTCTGTCGCCTGGTGCTGGTTTGTGTGGTGACTGTTTTAACCGCAGGAGTGTGTCACCGGCCCGTCTCTGTCACGCAGATTTCACCAGTTTTATCTGCACTCGGGGGGTTTTTCATCTATTTTAGCAGGACTGAGGAGATCTCGATCACGTCATACGAAACGTTAGCGGGGCTTGTGTTGTAGCAACTGAACAAAATACAAGAACTTATTTGTGGAGGGATTAAATGTTTTGTTCAGTGATGGGCTTGTAGAAACATGCCAAACCCAGCCCGGATTATTATTATTATTATTTATACACACTTCTATAGTGGGCTCAGTTTAATATAAATAGACAATAGTGTTATTTGTATAATTTTACTATTATGTACATGGTTTGCATTATTAAGATTTACATTACATATTTTTTAAATTAATGTCTTAATGTAATTCATACCTTTCTATTGCTAATGTTATTTTATAGTATGAAAAATACAGCATTGTTTTATTTATACAATCTATAAAGTTTATATAAAGTAATTTTTTATATAATAATTTGGTTATTTTATTGGTTATTTATATAACCTTTTTTTTTTTTTTTTTCTAAAAAAAATTGGTAATTTTTAACATTTTGTTTCTCTACCGTAACTTTTTTCTTGTAATTTAATTATCGCCCTAAATTGTATAACTTAATGTTTTTTATTCTTTTATACATTTACATTTAGTAACTTTTGCATATTTATATATATATATTTTTTTTACTGTAACTTGTTGATTTATATCATTTACATTTTCATAACTAAATATATATATTCTTTTTTTTTTGATAACTAATCCATTATTATCATATTGAATATTTGTTAAATTAAACGCTTAACTCTTTGGGATTAGCGAGATCAAACTCTTTTAGTCCACTAACATAATAAACAAATACTAAAGCATCTTTTATCGATCTCTGGCATCAATAAAATATTTTTATCAGACATTTTCTGTATCTTATGTTTAAAAACAAACAAACACGCAGTGTATTAAACCTGAACACAATAGATGTTGATGTGAAAAGACATTAGGAAGCACACTGAAGAGTAATAGATCAGTCATAATGAGTGTAATGCACTGAAACCCACTCCTAAAGATTGGTGTTGATCCTTTATTCACCCAAAGATCGTCCGTCTGACTTTGTTTTCCAGCTATAAGAAGAAGGATGGAGACCTTGCTCTGGCTCAGGCTCGGATCAAGGAGCTGGAAGCGCAGCTCAACAAGAAAGAGGCGTCTCTGAACACGGCTCTCAGCGAGAACAAGTCTCTCTCCGCAGACCTCGCCGACCTGAAGGCTCAGCTGGCCAAAGTAAGTCCCCTGCTGCTCCTTCAGCCTCCTGCGCTTCAGAGTAACCGAGGTGCTGCTCTCTCTCTCTTTGTTTCAGGCTGAAGACGCTCACGGCGTGGCCAAGAAACAGCTGGAGGCGGAGACCCTGATGAGGGTGGATCTGGAGAACCGCTGCCAGAGTCTGATCGAGGAGCTGGAGTTCAGGAAGAACATGTTTGAGGAGGTCAGTGCTGTACCATAGATAGATATATCGTTGTTTTAACCATGTGGGATTTGACGTTATCGAGTATATTGCGTAAACCAAACCAAACACGTCTACAGAGTGCACGCTAGTAGGTTTAAAATTATCACAAAATTCAAGATATAGGGGCAATAAGTAAATAAGTAATAAGTAAATTTAAGAGACTTGGGTTTAGACACCATATTGTCTGTTTTTGCGTTATTTCGACACTAAAAACAACGCCAAACACAGCCACCGCACTGTTTTGTGTCTCAGAGCGACTTGACGGTGTTTGTTCCTTAATGAATCGTTCGTTTAAATGATTCGGTTCAATCACAATGACTCACTTATTAATAGTGACTCACTGCCACCTACTGGCGGGTTTGGTTTCACTTTTAAAGTATTGCGTAATTAAATAATGTCAAATATCAGTGTTAAACCTGCTACGTATAATACATCTAAACATTGTGTGTGTAACGTCAGTTTAAATGCATTCGCGTCCTGCATTAAACCGTGTGTAAATGCGTCTAAATGCCACTTCAGATGCAGCTTCTGCGTTTCCTCCGCATTCGTTGTGTTGATTTGTCTACTGTCGATTCTGATTGTATTTGCTTGGTAGCATCGCAAATGTCTTGTTATTTTAATCGACTAATGACATTTTTAAAGAATTTGATTCGATAGATGATGCCATGTCAAAATAAAAGTCCCCAAAAAAGGCGTTCAAAATAAAAGTCCCACTTGCTTCAACATAAAAGTCCCACAGAACTAAACGCGAGCTGCTGATTTGAATGCTGTTGTGTGCTGCAGGAGATGCGTGAGACCCGTCATCGGCGTGAGAAGCGTACGGTGGAGGTGGACTCGGGCTTGCAGCAGGACTACGAGTTCAAGCTGGCGCAGGCGCTGCAGGATCTGCGCAGACAGCACGAGGAGCAGGTGCAGATCTACAAGGACGAGCTGCAGCAGACCTTCAGGGCCAAGGTCAGAAACACTGGCTTCACAAGTAACGCTGCTTTTGGGAGCGTGGTCTAACTGAGCTCTTCCCTCTGCAGCTGGATAACGCCAAGGTGTCGTCGGACATGAACGATAAGGCAGTGCTCACGGCCCGTGAGGAGCTGCAGGAAGCACACATGAGGATCGAGGGCCTGAGCTATCAGCTCAGTGCTCTGCAGAAGCAGGTACACACCACCTGCCGTGTCCTATATAACGATACAGCATCACTCGTAATACTAGTTCCTGTGCACGTCCTGATTAGTCAAGTGTGCGTGGTTTCTAGGGTGAATGTTATTTATACACTCGTGCACCAGTGACGCTATGACTAGAGTAGTTTCCATTTCAGTGCACTACTTGCGTAATAATGACTTGAGAGTGAACGTTTGCACTCGCATATGTGACCATGGGTCTTAAAAACAATTAAAAGGTTAAAGGTCATACTAATTAAGTTGTTTATTTCGTTAATGACAATTTAATACATTTTACAGCATATAGCTACCTTTTTAAAATCTCTTATTTTAATGATATATATTATAATTTTTATTTAACATATTTTTTATTATAATTAATATTTATAACATTATTTTTATTTTGTCATCAAGTGTATATTTACATTTTAAAATCTCTTATTTTTATGAAATATAATTGATATTTTGTTTAAATTTTTTTATTTATATTTATATATTTTTTTATATTGTCGAACTGTATAGCTTTTTATTATTTAACAATTTTTTGGAGTATTTTACATTTATAAATCTTTAATAGCCTAATAAAGATTATAATTTCATATTTATTGTAATATTTTAAGTGACTTATATTCAAGATTAAAAAAAAATTATGGATAGAAAAACGAATCCCGTTACAACTTATTGTTGTTTTTAAGAAATATAGTAGAATTAAGTTAAAAGTAATTGTGTTTATAGGGATACACATCAAGTTATGAAGTCATAAAGGCTATAAATTACATAATATTACATTTGAACTGTTTATTAGGGACAATAAATTACATACATTTTAATTTAGCCCCTACAGTTTTTCGAATCTGGGGCACATGTGCTTTTGGGAAAAAATGAAACCTTAAAATCTGCAGAAAGCCAAAGCTGATGTCTAAATGTCCAAGTTGAAACCTCTGTTCTCTCAGTAGTTTCACAGGAAAGCAGCACACACTGTTGTAACTCTGAGCTGAGGTGAATAGCATCCTGTCGTTCAGCACCTGTTTTTGTCCCTTCGCAGGCGTCTGCCGCCGAGGAGCGCATCCGCGAGCTGGAGAACATGCTGTCCAGCGACCGGGACAAGTACCGCCGACAGCTGGACGCCAAGGAGCGTGAGATGGCCGAGCTGAGGGAGGTCATGCAGCAGCAGCTCAACGAGTACCAGGAGCTGCTGGACGTCAAACTGGCCCTGGACATGGAGATCAACGCCTACAGGAAGCTGCTGGAGGGCGAGGAGGACCGGTGAGAGTCTAAAACACATGTCTGAGTCACTCGAGCCAGGAACAAATGACAGGAAGGCAGCCCAAGTGAGCATATTGGGCATCAGAGCGCATTTCTAATGTCTAAAGTGCTTCAAAACTAGCTTGAAAACCTAAGAGTGCTGTACCTTTTCTACAAATGGTGACTTTTTAGGCAGATTGTTAGCTTTTGAAACCTGTTCGAACACTCAGATTACTATGTTTGGACAAGCATGCGGCGTAAAACGCCATCGAGGTAGGAAGCTCACTGGGTTTTTGTGACGCATTTAAGGGAGCGATGCACACAAACAAGGTGTTTTTGAGTGTCTTGTGTTATGGCAGCTGGTTATTATCATCGTTCGTCAAACACACTTCACATTTTTGCGCTTCATTCTTGACATACTCGGTGCATGCGTGCTGGAGGAGTACGGTAGGTTGTAAAATGTCACGCTGGAATGATAATTATGTGTCTCGCTCGCGCGTGAGCGAACTGATAGCGGCGTTGTCGAAAGATGAGAGGTCAGAGCTCATTTAGCACACAGACTTGAAGACCGGGACGAGTTAAAGATAGTCTGCACTTGAGATATTTGGAGCACAGATGATAGGAAGGAAAGGTAAGATGACAGAGTAGTTTCACAAACAACCGTTTTCATGGTGCAGTTGCCCATTTACTTTTTGCTAACATATACAAGATTTAACACACACATGCGTCCCGTCTCCTGTAGGCTGAAGTTGTCCCCCAGCCCGTCCTCTCGGGTCACGGTGTCCCGCAGCACAGCGAGCAGCACCTCGATGTCTTCACGTAGCACCCGTGCCAAGAGAAAGCGCGTGGAGCTGGAGGAGGGGTCCATCGTGGCTCCTAAAGTGCAGATCAGTCAGGAGGCCGAGGCCACGGGCAGCGTCAGTGTGGAGGAGATCGACCTGGAGGGGAAGTCCGTGACCCTCAGGAACAACTCTGACAAGGTACGCTCGGGGAGGGGAAATAAACACAATTAGATTAGAAAGAAAATACTCTCAAGCGTCATTGCACTTGCAATTGCAATACATTAACTTTACGTTTTTTTTCTTCTGCACCTCAGCGGCACAAACACCAAACTTTTATTATATCTTTATACTGAAGGTTTTTTGTTATGGGTTGGTTCATATATCAGTCACCTGACTTTATAAAATTTTAAGCCTCAATGTAGTTTTTCCTGTATTTTCTTAGATTTTCTTATTGTTATAAATATAAACTTTGAATCTGGCTTAATTCATTAATGTCCTGGAAATATATGCATGTTAGCGCAAACTTAATTAGATAATGCCTCGTTTACATATTTAAACATAACATTTAAGGAAATGTAATCATTCAACTGGGGAAGTATGGTATGGAAGCACGTTTTCGCCACTGAATTAAAATATATTAATAATAGTTGCAACTTTTTATTTCATAATTCTGACTTTTTATTTTTCTTGCAATTGCGAGAGACTTAAGGCTTCTTCTTTTTCTCTCAATTATGTGATATTAACTAGCAATTATAACTTTTTTTTTTACACAGAATTGTGAGATGTAAACTCCCAGTTGTGAGTTATAAAGTCAGAAATATTAGGAGATAAACTTGCAATTCTGAGTTTTGTATGCCTCACAAAATTCTGGCATTTTCACACAATTGCTAATTTCTCAAAATTGTGAGTTACTGAAAGTCGAAATAATGAGAAGTTGTAATTACATTAAAAAAAAAAAGTTTATTCAATGGCAGAAACAGGCTTCAATGGTATGATGATGTTTATTAGCTAATGTTTTTTTATTTTTTTATTCCAAATTTAGGATCAATCTTTGGGCAGTTGGCGACTAAAGAGACAAATTGCCGATGGAGAGGAAATAGTCTATAAATTCAGTCCCAAGTTTGTTTTGAAGGCCGGCCAGACGGTGACGGTAAGCCAACAGGGCTGTATTTCATTTAGGTCCATCCTCGGTACATTGACTTGATGTTAAACTGTTGATTTCTGTGAAAGGTGTGGAGCGCCGATGCCGGCGTGTCCCACAGTCCTCCTTCAGACCTGCTGTGGAAGAGCCAGAGCTCCTGGGGCACCGGAGAGAAGATCCTCACCTTGCTGGTTAATTCCAGCGGAGAGGTATGAAGAATAAGATCTTATGTGACCCGGGAGCACAAAACCAGTCATAAGGGGCCATTTTATGAAATTGAGGTCTATAAATCGCCTCATTTTGAGCTTTCTATTGATGTATGGCTTTTTAGGATCGGACGATATTTGGTTGACATACAACTATTTGAAAATCTGGAATCTGAGGGTGCAAAAAATATTTAAATACTGAGAAAATCTCCTTTTAAAGTTGTCCAAATTAATAGCAATGCATATTACTAATCAAACATTAAGTTTTAGGTAGTAAATTTACAAAATATCTTAAATGAACATGATCTTTACTTAATGTCCTAAAGAATTTTGGCATAAAAGAAAAATCTATATTTTTGACCCATACAATGTGTTTTTGGCTATTGCTACAAATATACCCCAGCGACTTAAAACTGGTTTTGTGCTCCAGGGTCACATGTTTCTGGCTTTTCATTTCTTTTTGAATCCAATTATGAAACTTGAACGTTGGTTTCCAGGAAGTGGCGAAGCGAACCGTCACGAAAAGCGTGATCGAAATGGAGAACGGCGACGATGAGGAGGCAGACTTCGGAGAAGAAGATCTCTTCCATCAGAAGGTTAAAGAAGATCTTATTATAAAACCGCGATCTTGAGATGTTGAGTTATATCCTTAACCAAATCGTGTCTTTTTTTCCCCAGGGCGATCCAAGGAGACCCAGAGAATGTGCCGTCATGTGATGGAGCCGCACACCTTTAGTATCTTCCTTCCCACCATTCAGTCTTTTTTTTTTATTTTTTGTAGAGCCACTACTTTTGTATTCTTCAAATCATGAGTTCATAATGCCCCTCCCTCCATCCTTTATTTGTACGGACCTCAATTGTAAAGCCAGTTAATCTTGAGCTGCGATGCTATTTCGACATCCCATTACGTACCGTTGGCGAATGCCATCCGAGAATGAGTCAACCGGCCAGAAATCAGAGAGTATTTGTGCGAGCCGGTGACTAACGAATCTGCATATTCACGTCAATGAATCATGCACTTTCTGATCACCGTGGGGTTATGAATGGGGAATTATTATTGTTCTGTAGTGCACTATAGCCCGTAACTGACAGCTGTGCTTAGCGTACATTGTTTTTGTGCTTCGCCAACCAGATGAACAGGGTGGAAACTAAGCTAGATTGTTCTAAATGACCGTCTAAACGTCATGTTTTGATTCATGCTTTACATAGTATTATGTATGTTTGAATCAGAGAGCCATTTTTGAGATCCCTGCTCAACCTAAATACATAACACACACAAATGTTAACCAGAATGGTGCTTTCTGATGAGTACAATGTAAAAAGACTTTGAGAAGCTACTCAATTCAGTATTCAAAGGAGTTTGAGTTCATTTAAATAGTCAAAACATTTTCAGTTTATTCAAATATTCAGTTTGAATGTAGTGTTGAATGTTAAATTTGAATGAATTTAGCATGCGAAAAAAGATTCTGCATTGAAATTGCATCTGAATTTTACAAAAGCACAGATGCTTGTGCAGATTAACCAAAGAAATGGACGACGAATGAAACCAATTTGACTTCTCAAATTTCCCTTTAGTTCATGCTTGCTTTGTGCAATTTGCAAACATGAGACTGAATAAACTAAATCCTTTTAGTTGTCGAATCCAGTGAGTAATCTGCATCCATCCACCCTGTCGATTCTGTTGCATTTTACGTTTTAAAACTCTTACTTTTTATTTTAAATGTTTCTCAGACCATTATGCATGCAGATAATATTTTTTATAAGAAACTGATCTGAGCTCTAGGGTTGACGTTTAAATTTTTCAGACAACCTGCGTAAAACTGTAGTTTGTTTTTTTTAGCTACAATCGTATATTTTTGATGGTTTTTTCCTCAGGATTTTTAAAACCCTAGTTCACAAGAATCTTATTAAATGCATTTAAAATTTACATTATACGTCTTATAAATTTGTGAATATATACAATGCAGTGTGTAGAAGAAGAAAAAAATTGACCTAGAAAATATTTACAATTTTTCTTTTGTACGTTAATGCAGCGCAGAACTATTTTGTTATTTTTATGGGGTTATCATTATCTGCATGTTTAATTTTTAGGGTTCTTTTCAAGGTTCTGCAAGAACGAATTGTTTGATAATGTTTCAATTGGGGCGCACAGAATTGTGTAAAATCTAAGTGAAATTAAGCTCAAGTAAAGTTGTATTTGTGTACATTTGTTACTTGGCCTCTGAGCTAATAAAATCTTACCTTTTTTGTTTAGATTTAAACATCATGTGATATGAATGGAAACTGTTTTCTTTGCCAAACACGTCCACATCTGTGAATTAAAAATTTAGCTTCTTTTAGTTACATACACTGTTTTCGAGAGGAAAGTCATTTCCTTGTTCTTTCAGGTTTTATTAGACAGGGCTGTGACTTGTGTAACGGATACAATGTGCTTTGGTCTATTTAATAGGCGATGAAATTGTCAATCCGTTGTAATAATCTACAGGATTGTAAAAATTGCTATTTGAACTACCATCAAAAGCACACAAACGTGAGTCTAAGGCTGTAAAATTGAGCCATAAATTGTGAACTATGAATCCAATTTGTTGGGGGGTAAATTGTACGAAGACTTTTGAAGGCCTACAAGAGGAGGGCGCATGCCAAAAGTGTCTCATTAATTGTGTTCTATTTTACTTTGATTTGTCTTTTTGTATGCAATATCCAATAAATGTTTTACATATTAAGTTGTGCCATTGTTGAACTCTGAATGACTCTGCAAAACACTGCCTGGCTCTAAAGTAAACAACTTTTTTTCCCCTTTTTTTTTTTGTAGTTGGAGGACGGTAGATGAATGCAATGAAACACTTGGCTGTAGTTTTAAACATGGTTAAAGGCTTTTAAGCACTTTGCTTAGTGTGCTAAGGAACACTCACTTTTTACACTGTAAAGTTAGCCTCTGTGGATTATTTGGGTTTTTATTTATAAAACGGGGTGGAACAGCAGGTAAGTTTTAAAATTAGAGCTGGCTTATTCACCTATTTATTTTTATAATATGGAAGCAAAGGATCAAGATGGTAATATCAGTTTTACACGGTTTAAATAAAACTCCAGTCTTGCTGATATATGGCACAATCTACAGAGATCCTGTGACATTCAAATTGAGCCTTCTACGTGAATTATTCATGTGTGTATACATGCAAGGATCTATGTATTGCAGTTATGAATAATTCAGGAAACTGCTGTTTATTTGAAATACGCAGATACACCAAACACTTGCCGTAGTTAAATTAAGTCATTGCAAATAATATACTTTATACGACATACATCCGAGGATCAATCAGTTGTTTATCTGTTGTGCATTACTGTCTGATCTAGTTACTCTTTACCCACAAGCCAGTTCACCACTAGAGTGCACCATACTCCTAAAGTACATGTTTTCCAACGTTTGATCACTCGGTGGATGACACATGCGATATCTCTGCCTGTTTTTCTTTCTGTTTTCACTCTGTGACCTCTGTATGTCGGGGGCTGTTTCCAGCAACGCCTCTGAAAACTGTAATATTACGTTCTTCACACAGACAGTGCTAGAAAAGAGATCAACAGCTCGTCTTCAGTGTTCCAGAAGAAAAGGGCTTTCGGTTCCATGCGTGGTGTGTTTGCACCAGACTGCCCACGCACACCTCAATTTCTGCTCTTGCCGCTGTCTCTCAGTCATTAGTGTGCTGAGCCACTGCCTGCAGGAGCAACCCGGCCATCTAGCCCTTTCTGTTGTGCCTGCAGTGAGGAAGGGTCTTTCTTCCTCCCACCCACCCCCAATCAAACAAATGCTGGCTGTGGCTCCCACCCACCCACCGTTTCAACACCCACACTCTGTGCGCTGATAGCCAGAGAGTGTTAAGTACTCTGCGTTGACATGTACCAGGCGACTCTAACAGTAAACAAATCAATGGAGGAGTCTGTACCATTGCTTGTTAGATGCACAGACTTTACTATGCACTGTTAAAAATAAGGAATCCAAACTTGATTCTTTAAATCCAGCCCTGGTCCAACACACCTGCCTGTAATTATCAATTAACCTTGAAGACCTTGACCTAGCTCTCCAGGAGAAGTATTAGAGACCCTTGCAATTGATTAATCATTTTGGGTTTCCCAAAGAACCGCTGATCTAATGAGCTCTTTGCAGGGGTGTACAAACTAGGTCCTGGACGGACACTGTCCTGCAGAGTTTGGCTCCAACTTGCCTCAACACATCTGCCTGGAAGTTTATGGTATGCCTAATAAGACCTTGATTAGTGGTTTCAGGCATGCATAATTGGAGTTTGAGTTAAATTCTATTATCATTTAGTATCATTGTTGTACCTTGGTACCACATCCAAACAGCATAGTAGTACCATTGTATTATCCTACAGTGTCAAAAATAAAGGTTTCTAAAGGGGCTTTCACAGCAATTTAACAGAAGAACCATTTTGGTTTCCCATTTCAGTAAACAATTCTTAATAGAACTTTTGAAGAATGGAGGTGTTCCGCGGATGTTAAACGTTCTTACCAATAATGAGTATGGCCCTGTGTGATGTCATAAAGGGTGGAATTTCTTTTATGGCCAGTTCTCCCAGAAACTGTGTGTTATGTCCCCTTTAAGTACTATGTGTGTACTATGTGAAGTTGCAAGGGTTAATCCATAGTGGCACTGTGCTCGTTTTATTTGTGAGTGCACGTCCAACGTCCAATTACTTGTTAATGCCAGCTGAAGCGAAAGAACATCTGAGCCTTTTAGTTGACTGCCAGCATCTTGCTGCAAATTGCATCAAAAATTCAGCTGAATGCTATTGTGTTGTGACTTTGTCACATTCCTACAATTGTCCAGTTTGAACACCCACCACCCAACTGACAGCACCCCCACTGCGAGTGAGAATGGGGCGTCTTTCACCTGCTGTTCGCCAACAAAACAACACAGCGAAACACTATTTCACAATCCCATTCATTATTCTACCCTCTCCCATTTCACCTGGTGCTCTCTAACCTTCAGTGCTATTGACAAGTTACTGTTAATTATGTATTCCCTCAATAAAGGTCATCTAAAAGGGATTTTTCACACATTAATGGCATTTTTTATCCAGTGGGCTTTCAAATACCCTGAGCTTTGCACAACCAAATGCCTCTCACAGATTGCATTTTGGTCCCAAAGGTCCAATTTCAGACAGCCTATCTCTTAAAGGCTCAATATCAGAAAATAAGACCAATTTCTTCTAAATCTAAATATGAACTTAAAATTGGGATCCCATAATCTCCAAAAAGAGGACCGGGAATTAATTTAGGACCATGAATCAAAATGCATTGGTTATTCAACCATAAAATTCACTGCAGCAGCAGCACAGTGCTAAAAATAGCTGGACTCGAGAGCATGGGGCGAATTGTGCCATTGTCACTGTGGACAGTTCTCCTGTTGAGAAAGTTCGCCGTGGACACACAACACAACAGTATGCTAACCTTTTTCACCTGCTATCACAACATGCCTTGGAACTCGCTGCCATGCTAAGAACTCTTAAATGAATCTCCATAACCTAGATTCATATTTCCTTAATTTTCATTGTATTCCCTGGAACAGCACTTAACCACTTTCCGCTCCATTGCACAGTAAATCCGCCCATGTCTTCTGTTAAGACGAAGTCTTCAACTTTTTTCACCTTGAGAGAGAAAAACCCTCCCTGTATGACAGTGGAAGTTAAAGAGTTTGTGTCAGGCCAAGTCAAGTCATGCAGACTCCAAGTCTTAATGATGAAGTAAACTAACTATGATTTTAGTTTCAACAGGTTTCGCTGGTACATTGACATTCGACATCCTAAAAGCAGTTCACAAGTATTTTTCTAGCTATTTTTATAAAACATGTTTGGATGCACACATTTTCCATGCGCACACAAGAGAGTTTATACTGTAGTTTCGATTTAACATGTTATTTTTATTTTTTTTTTACTTTTAAGTATAATTACATAAGGACCCAGAGAACATTGACATTAAGGTCTGGAAATAATGCATAAATAATGACTCTTTACAAACAGTGCTCCCTGTTTATCCCTGGCTGGACAAACACATTCTCATCCCCCAAACTAAAAGAGCAACGGTTTGATAGAGCCACACTTCAGAGGAAATCCACCTGCAAAAGGCTTACTTGTAGCTGTCTCGGCGTATTAAGATTACAAGACAGTATTTTTACACTAAAACTTGCATCAGCTCTACGCTTACACAAAAAATGTCAATGCTGAGAAATGAAAGGGAATTTGGAGGTTCTGATTTGATCAAAGGTGGTACTTCACCTCAAAGGAATGAAAAGCACTGATTCACAACATTTTTTAATCTTTTAAAATGATTAACCTGTAGCTAACAGAGAACAAAAGAGACCTGGAACAAATTAACTGTCCATCTGTCTAAAGAAAGTCTGTTTCTTTCTTTTTTAATTGTTGCAGCAGAGTGTGTGTGGGAGGGTGGATGGATGTGTAGAAGATCTTGTGCGTTTGTAAAGGGGTCTGAATAAGTTCCCATCATTCATAAACAGAAATACATATACCAGTAGTCTTTTAACAGTTGGAAGCCAGCAGTCATTTAGTATATGTTTTTATCCGAGCGACCCTGACATCCAACAATTCTGACGTTTACTTACCATGGTGTCAATCTGTATTCTTTGCATTAGAATTCATTCAGAATATGACGTTAGTGCACTGCCATAAAGTTGAAGAATGGATTTAATACAGTGTAAGACATCTGGAGCACTTCTGTGATTTCTCATTTTTGGAGCTTAACTTTAAAAGTAATTCTCTTGATGGGGAATATAGCCACACATTGACAACATCCACACTCCTTAAATGGGTTTTTCGGGGGATGAAATTGAAACGTGTAGACTTGCAAAACTCGATCACCCACCATGAATCTAATCAAACTTGAATTTTACCACAGCAAACACTGCGTGACAGAAGGAAATCAAACTGACACCAGAATAATACTCACATCTGCTCAGAAGCTCTAATCTAAAACAAAACAAAAAAAAAATTATGGTCAAAAACAGATTCGTCTTGACAAAATACAATGCATAATGTATTGGTATGAAAATGATAACACATTAAGCACAGCAGGTTGCTGTGCAGGACAGCTTTCTCCCGTCGAGTTTGTTGTGAGTGTATGATTTTAAATTGGTGCAAACTGTGTCCTTTAGTGCCCTACCATGCCTCTGACTTTATCATGCCGCTGTCTCTAAGCCTTAATGACTGTTGTGGTGCCTGCTGTGCCGGAAGGTGAACAATGGGGTGAACGCCTGTGACATTCACTGCAAAGGTCTCACAAAATCTGGGTCATAATCTATAGGAGCTGCAGGTAATTAGGTGATACAATCTTTGGGATTGTGGAAGCCCAGGGACTGAGCATTTTCATATTAGTAATCTGAGTACAGGCATCTAGTCCGGTGTTTCCTAACCTGTTTTGATCTATGTACCCCTTAAGTCCCATCTAGTCAGGCTATATCAACTAAATAGGTTTAATCTAATTAGACTACACAAGTTACCCACAAAAACCTTCCACCAAGATTAACCTAAACTAACTCTAACCTAACCCTAACCAAGTTTTAAAAGCTACCAGATGGGTTCCTTTTAATTAATATACTTCTATTGGGTGACTGTTTTGCCAGAGCACATCACCCACAAAAATCTAACCCCAAGACACCTATCTAGCATAGCCAGCAAGATTGAAATGGTCAACTAGCTTCTTCTTTTTCAAAAAAACATGCTGTTAGACAAGTTTTACCATTTAAGTTGTGCAGGTGATTTTAATGGTTCAAGATGTTCAATTTTACCACATTAAAGACAACAAATCATGGTCAAAAACACATTAACCTTGATCCAATCCAATGCATTGTCAAGTACATCCAACTATCAAACCAGAGAGAGGTTCATATTAATTATCTACTTCTGTCTGGTGACTGTTTTGCTGGAATTAACATGTGCCAGAACTAGCATAGCCAACAAAACTACCATGGCCAATCAGCTTTATCAGAAAGACCATGCTGGTATGTTTTACATGAGTTTTGTAGGTGGTCAACATGGTTGATCCGGTTGCTCCAATACCTAGACCAGCACCAAACTAGCATAAACCAGCCTGCACCCCTAAAGAGCAGTGGTCTAAGCTGGTCTTTTCAGTGAAGTAAATTACCTTCTTATAGTTGTAAGGGCGTTAATTATGATATAAGCCCCCCGATCAAACTTGTCCCCAACATTGCATTGTACTGTTAAACCCTTGAGCTTGGTTCTTGCTAACAGCTTGAGTCAGTCAGACTTCCGCAATTCAGTGGAACATCTTCAAAGGAGTTTGGCCACAAATGTATTTCTGTGTGTCTTATTCCATCAGCGTAAATTCAGGACAGCCTGACATCCACACATTTATGTGGGAGGTTATCATCCCTAAGCAATGGGATGCTTAGAGGCAAGGTTCATGCTGATCTGTTTCGATGGTTCCCAGCAGTTTTCTTTGATAGTTTTTGAAAAAATTGTGTGCTTATACACAATGCCTAATAATCTAAAACCAACATTGCCGCTCCCCGACTGTTGTGACAGCCACAAAAGGAACATGCAATAGTAATACATTAAACCACATCTTTTCTTGAACTCTCAAGTAGAAAATATCAAGAAGTCACTTTAAACGCTGCTCTCTAAATGCTCGAACAATTGATCATGTAAACAACCATGTCTGTCCACTCATTAACTTTACATAGACACCATTTAGTGCAACAGCATCACCTGGTTAAGAGATTCGAGATTTTCAAATTCAAGGATCTGATGAGGATGCTTGTTATTGGGGTTTAATTAACTTGAGCTCCAAACAGCACTGATAAATCGAGTGCACTCAAAGCCATCTGGATAAAAAAAATTACTAATTCACTGAAGCAAAAAGCAGATCAGAGCCGCAGAAGTGTGGCGACTGCTCCAGAGATAAGACCTGAGTTTTTAGAGGTGTATGCAAAATACTATTGTGATTGCTAGGTGTTTTGGGCCTTTTTAATTCAGACTATAATCATTGACCAATATGGTTTGAATATCAAATAAAAGATCATTCTGTTACCTGTTCTGGGGGGAAACAAAAACCGTGCATTTGGATCTTGTTAAACATTGTCTAGAGCTTTTGGGAGATTATCCATGTGATATGAACAAACTCAGTCAAATTAATCTCAAAGATCTTGGGAGGCACTGAATCATAACTACAAATATGAAATTGGCCTCAGTTGGATAACTTGTTTAAATCCATAAAAAGCATAATTTAGAAAGTCTCTTGACGAGGTTTGAATTGAATGCACAGTCTGACTGCTCCAAAACTTGGCATGTACAAAACCACAAAATATTTGTGCATTGATTTTATAAGCCCTCCCCCCAAAAAACAACAAAAAAACATTTTTGTAAACAAGTTTTAAAACATTATAAGTTATACAGTTATACTCATAAAGCCATTTTAAAGATTTCAGTGTTGACGACAATGACTCTGTAACCATGAATCTAGTCAAGAAGAAACTAATTACCTTCTTAAAGAGATATGCCCCAAATGTAAAACTGTTTGTCTTTCCAAAGCTGTATGACTCAATTTCCTATGTGAAACACAAAAAGAAAGACGTTGAAATCCAAAGAGCACTTGAAAGAACGGGATCAGTGCTGATGACCAACAAAAACAAAAAAGCACCATATAAATTGTCCACATGACACAGTTGCTACATTCCAATTCTTTCATATAAGAATTGATTGACATTTTCAAGATTATCAGCTTATAAAAATGATGAGAACTTAATTCACATTTCACAAAACATCCATTCAACAACATTATTAGTTTCAATCTTGTTCATAGCAGGTGATATTGATTTCAGAGTCTGAACTCTGAACAGAGTCACTGTGAAGCTCATGATTTTAATGGTAGAAAACACTTAATATTTTTCCTTTCTCATTTGAGTTGTAATGCCGTCTCACAGATCACCTCTTCATCACTGAACTGTGTCCATGGAGAAGAATGTCCAGTCAATCAATAATGTTGATATGAGTGATGTGAACACAAGCTGCATTACTTTTTCACCACAGATGTCCAAGAACATGCAACTTATATTAGCTAACAAGAGTGAAACAACTCCATTCCTATGTTACTGCAAGACAAAAGATAGACAAATAACAACAGCAATGTTAGTTGCACTGTTTATATCCATCGATAAAAGGTCAAATCTTCATAAAGAATCTTATTTTGGGAATTTCATCAAAGAAGAATAAAACATGCATCAAGTAATGACATGGATTTCCATTACAGATTTCGCTTGTGTGGAAATGTTTCGCTTTCTTGCCTTGGTGCTTTTATTTCATCCTTCAATATTCAGTGTGAAAGAATAAAATCCCTTTAGCTGTTGTCATATTGTCACTGGCAGGAAGGGCTTTCCTCGTGTGGCCGAACAGACTGCCGCTTGGGGCACAAAATCTTGGCGAAGGCCCGGCGAAAGCTGCTGTGGCAAAGAGGGTAGAGGAAAGGGTTGATGGCTGAGTTGAGCCAAAGGAGCCAAAAAGTGACTTCGTACCAATGATGTTCCACACAGCTACCGCTGCAGGCCGCCCGTATGATCATAAGGAGGGTGTACGGTGCCCAACACACCCCAAAAACGCACACTATGACTGCCAAGGACTTGGCAATCTTCTTATCTCTCAAGAGACGCGCTTGTCCTCCACTTCTGCATGGTGCGCACGGATTTGATGCCTCCTGCGCTCGTATTATTCGCGTCCTTAACCATCTGCTCAGCAACCCTCGCTTCTTAATGGTTGTCTCCATTGTCAAAGACACAGAGTGGGTGCTGCTGGGATCACCGCTGGAGGACGGCGAAACCTCATTCTCATCTTTGATCACGGCCGAAACGGTCGCTGGCTCGCTAGAAGACACCTTGCGTGTTTTGACGAAGAAAACGGACGATGCCTGTCCGTCGATGACCCTCCAGCCGTCCTCCTTCTCGGCCTCCACATGCGCCATGCGACTCCGGTTCCGCCGCTGGATGTTGAGATAGATGCTGAAGTTGAAGAAGGCCACGGAGATGAACGGAGAGAAGAACTCGAAGGTAGACGCGGAGAGCAGAAAGTACCAGGTGCAGTAGAACTCGGCGAAACATTCGTCCTCCGGAACGATGCTTTCTCCAACCATTAGTTCCCAGAAGATGATGGCTGGTCCGTAGAGGAGGAATGCCAAAACCCACACCGCCAACATCTTGACCACTGCCAGACGAGTGACGCCCTGCTGGGCCCGGTACCTCACCTATGGAATAAGACGAAAGATTAAAGTCAAACGAGAGAGACACATAAAATAGCCATAGTTCAGAGTCATAAATTGGTTTGGGAGGGATCCCTGCCAGCTATCGCACTCAATAAAGTCTATGCACACTCAGTGTGACTGCTTCTTCTTTTTCATGATTTATTCAATTCACAACCTAGGATTCAGAGCACTGCGAGGAAAAGAACCAATTTTAGTTCTGCAGAACTGATCGGTTATACTGTGAGCTAATGATTTGGACCAGTTCGACTAATGTGGCTTTTAAAAGTTAATCAGCGTGTCTGATTAATCTGATGACATGACAATACAATTTACATTTAATAAAAGATCAAGACATGTGACTAAATCACTTTACAACATGAATACCCTTTTTTTTATAAACAAGTTCTGGTTTCTCTGTTTCAAAACCTAGCAAGCTGCCTTTCTTTCTACTGCCTTAGGAGAAAAATAGGAGGATTTACACAAGTAGTTTCAGATTTATTACCCTGTAAAGCCTATATGAAATTATAGGCCGAAATATATCAAAAATATTTTATATATGTTTTTGTTGAGTATCATATTTGATCCATCAGGCATTCATGGCTCATATAGTTAAATATAAGCGATATAGGCGTGGACATTTGAACAATTACACTAAAAGAGCTTTTACTGGATAAAAAAAAGTCAACTATCAATCATGTTTTTCAAAGTTTTGATCATGTAAATAATTCAGAAGCTTTTGAAATTAACTTTAAATCTTCTGAAATATAGCAATGAATAATTGACAGGAGTAATCGTCTCCGCTGATGGACACTGTGACAATAAGGCTGTCTTCGCCATAGCACCTCACTCTCTAGAGACCGGCCCGAAACACTTTTCATTTCAGTAATTTAAAAATGACAATTGGAAAGATGACAACCAGAGAAAGGAATCATCTATTCGAAAAAGACAGGAGCCCTCAAGGGTGTTTTCTTGTTATGAACTAATACCATTTCAGCCCTGAAATTACAGCAAATAATAGTCTTTAGGGAGTGGGGAATATATTTGTAACTACCTCAGACAAACATCAAGGTATTTCACACCTTCTATAGCCCTTGAACTGAATTCTGGGACGCTGGAGATGCAGTTTTGTTGACACAATGCCCATTTCAGTTTTGATGTGCCGGCCACTACTACATTTTTCCTTATAATAGATGTTCAATTCCATGAAAATGTCCACGAAAAATTGGTTTTATTTCCTTGTACACGTAAACATTCAATTATTAATTACTTTGCAATGACATACGACAGCTTGGCCAAAACAATTTGCAAAATAATAATAATATTTAATCGTACTTATGAGAAAACACGTCATGTTGACCTCAAAGGTTGGGGATTGCTGGTATGTTAATCCCCATACACACACCCTTTGGAAAAACACACTACCTTTCCTAAACCTTATTCTGTTCAAAACATACCTAAGGAAAGAAGCATCTCTGTCTTTAATAATTCACCACCAAGGAGAATAATTAAAGCCAGACATGCTTGTCAAATGCCACTGATACTATCACATAAACCACTACTTTCGATTACTGACAAGTCTTTCTGAAATGACATTTGAGGTTTGAAAAGCATTTAACTTTGTCATTCATGACGGATGACAGATCGTTACTCTTTCAAAAGCAATCTCAGATAAAGCCCATTGACATGTTGTCAACAGGAAGTAACGGCATTAAACAATGAGTACTTCAGAAGAGCTGGATAAGAAATGTATTTTGCTAAATATGCAAATTTCAATACATTATGCATGAAGCCGCAGTGGAATAAACTACTGAGATGTCATTGCATAATCTATTAAAAGTTATGCTCCAGATATTCAGTCACAAGCAGTTAAATTACCTTTCAACACATCTGCAAGATCTCGTAAATTTGTTATTGTAGGGCATATCTATGCCTTAATGTTTCTTAACAATCTTGATACTATATTTTCCACAGGAAATCAATATTTGCGTTTCATAATTCGCCCAAACCCTGCTCTGGAACGTCAAAAGCTGTTAAAGGACTGGGAAATGGGCTTTAACGCCATTTTCGCTCAGCGCATTCGTCTTTCACAGTAGCGCATCAATCCCATGTTTTCTGAGCTTATTTTACTCAACAGTTTCGTTGAATGTGAAGAGAGGTTATTTAAGGACCTCAAGAACCCAAATTCAACATCATTTTGCTGTTTGCAATGGAGATAAATGCACACACTGAATGGAAAGAAATATTGAACTTCCTTCCCCTTCCTTCCTTTTATGATTTCACCAAAAGAGCTGGTGTGCAGCAACGTGGTTTTCAAAGCTACTTCAGATCCAGCTACTTTAAAACTGTACAAGCAACACATGATTTAAAGTAGTTAATCGATGGGCAGCTACTCATTAAAAACCAGTTAGATACACAACAAGCTACCAACAAAAAGCAGAAAAGTACATTAAAGCAATTAAAAACGGGTGATATTTTTTAAACATATAACTTTCAGACTATATAATTAATAATTTAATCAGAGAAGTATTTAGCTCGCTCAGAAACGATGGATTTGAATGAATGAATCTTGATTAAAGTGACAGCATTAAACTTGGACGGATAAAATTTACACTTTAACATCCAAATTAACCAATTCAGTATATAAAGTCGTGCCAGTGTTATATTTAAGAGAGGTAAAAGTGCATCTTCCTCATATTACATGCATAAAATAGTGACTTTGGATAAAGTTGGTACTGAAAGAGATAGATGGTTTTACTCTTCAACCCAGGTGAAAAAAAGTGCACTAAAATACACTTAAGCTAATCTTAAAGTGTACTCAACTGGGCTATTTTGAGACACCATGTGTATGAACTAAAATGCGCTTTTATCATACTATCTTTGTATTAAAAATGAATTTAGTGTACACATTAACACATCTTTTGAATATACTCATCACCAACACTTCTATATATTTAGTGTACAGTATCTTACTACACATAAAGTCAATTCAAGTGTTATATTATATTAAGTGTACTTAAGTACCACAGTTGGGAAAATTTACTAGTCATAAGTTAACTGTGGTACTTAAGTGCACTTAATATAAATGCACTAATTTGCACTAACAATTAAATTGATTTTATTAAATGTATAATTTATTAAAGCATTCAGAGCGCACTTCAGAAATACTCTAATAAAACTCCTCTGTAGATTTTTTTAATGCACAAAAATCTATATCAGTGGTATTTAATATACTTTTTCAAGTGCACTGAAGTACTGTTGTGTCTAACTTTCACAATTTTATTTAGCACAAATGTACTTGCTTGTACTTAAGTATTGTTTAGTGCATTGAGGTATACTTTATTTTTACTTTAAGAGTAACCCTCTTTAGATCACCAACTAAACTGTAACACAGACACACATGTGGTTTCCTTTACAGTAGCCATTTTGGTGGGTAGGTGCCTGTTTTAGACATGATTTTTAGCCGTGTGGTTTTCATCAGAGGCCTCTCTCAGTATGTAAAGGTCAGGAGAGGGGGCAGCCTTGTTATAGTCGCTCCGCGTGAGTTAATACAGCCCCACAGAATCACTGGCAGCTGCCTGCATGTCCAAAATAGCTGTCTGTAGCACGCCAGTCATAAACCAGAATTCAGTCAAGCCAATAGAAAGATTGAGAGGGACACTCAAAAAACACTTATGGAACAAAACAGCAGTGCATTGCAATACAAGACCAAAGAGTACTTCCTGTACTTTTTACATTCGTTACGAAACAAGCCCATCTTCTAGTGAGCTACCCATGTAGGAAGCAGTTTAAGGCATTGTCTATGCACTTTCCGACACAGAAGCTGTTCTAAAAGATAGGAAGCATAATTCTAAAGCAATGAAATTCTATGGCAGTCTTTCATAAACTCTATAAAATAAAGATTCTTTATTGGCGTCAGTGGTTCCATGAAGAATCTTTAAATGCTTAGTTCAGCCAAAAAAGAAAGTTCTGTCATTAATTACTCATCCTCATGACTCTTTATTGGCATCAGTGGGAATGATCGAAGGCTTAGTTCACCCAAAAATGAAAGTTTTCCTCATGTTGTTCCAAACCAATAAGACCATTGTTTTTGGGTGAACTATCGCTTTAACATCAAAGGAAACATGCCATTCCACAAAAGCTTCTTTAGATAACTCAAATGTTCTTTACTCAGTCTAAGAAATAATTGCTCTTTTAAAAACCACCAAAACTGGATCTGCGAATGCTGTGAAAACCGTCCTTTCTAACCTAAGCAGCTCAAAGTTTGGATTTTTAATAAACCCACTGGTCTTAAGGTTGACTCACTATGAAGTATGAATATAAATTGATGATGTCGTCCATGACTAACAAATCAGATATTTGCAGTAAATTGCACTGAAAAATTCATGAGCATAGAGCAGTTGAAGGCTGGATCCGCAGAGGATGCGAGCTTCATCCGTTGGGTGGGCTGCTCTTATCTAAGATCTGTCGCCGGGGCAGCAAGTCATTTGCTTATTATTCATCTGATTGCAAAAACACCGTCTTCGGTGTCTTGTGGGTTTTGTGAACAACTCATTTGTTTCAGACAAAAGGGAAATTTGCAGTGCCTCATCCGAGGCACCAAGCGAAAACTTGGTTTTTATGCATTTGTGGGAGACAATTGGAATATTTGAAAAACATCAAATGTTTCTGACATTATGGACAAAAGAATGGGTTGCAAACACTGAATATTGTAATTGCTCACAAGTTTTGCTTTGTGTTGCTTTGAGATGTGTACTGCAAATTTATCTTTTAAACAAAAAACTGAATTTGTACAAGAAAAAAGGGGCAAGACTTAATTTTGTCTTTTAGGAATTGATTGTGATTGAGAATCCCTGGTTTGTTTGAGGCAGGTAGTCGAAGAGCAGAGGTTGGCTTATTTTTGGTCTATTTTGATGAAAAACTACTACGATATTGTCTTTGGAAGAACAGATTTGCCAGAATGCATTGTGTTGAGACAACATAAACCCAGTATGGTGGACGAGGCAAGAAAAATGTCAACCTTTAATATATTTAATGCAATACTGAAGAGTCCTGATAAAAAATAATGATATCTTATTTAACGTCTGGAGCTTGACAACGCTGCACTTTCAAATTCTAGAAAAGCAGTGGCCAGTACAATACCATTTTTCATTTTGTGCTCCACTGAAAACGTGACATGCAGGTTTGGACTGGCATTTACTGACTATGACTTTAAGTAGACTAATTGGATGTTGATACTTACAGCTCGGGTAACGGACAAGAAGCGATCATAGCTGATTAAGACGATATTGAAGACGGAAGCCGTACACAACAAGTAGTCCATCACAAGCCACAGCTTACACAGTCCACGTCCCAGCATCCACCTGCCCGTCAAGATATAGGGCATGTAGACGGGGATGCAAAAAGCCCCTGGAAAGAGAGAGACACATCACATTTTACTTTATTATATACAGTCCTCGGCTGCTTCTCCTGGTCAGGATATAATAGGTCCTTCAGAGCACAAAATCAATGGATCATGTCACGAAGGAGTCGCTTCACAACGTGACCAATAAACCTGAGCCATTATCAAAAAGCCATCGAGCTGCAAAGGGAACGGTGGCTGCTTTCTGAGCTCTCTAGCTCTTTCTCTTGCTTCTCCGCACCTAGAAGCATCAAGAGAAAGCTTTTTCACAAAGCCATACAAAACCGCAATCTCATCACTGTCTAGTCCTTGAAGGACGCTGAGATTTCACGTCTATCATACTGTCAAAGACACAGCCATGGCTCTGTTATTTAGAGCCTTTGAGCTGGTTGGTATCCACAAAGAGAAAAAGCAGTGCTTTGTTGCACTTTGTTTATCTAAACTACGTGGGCATGTTTTCAGGTAGAGCGGCACCTCTTATCTCTCAAACCAAGTTGTTTTATTATTTATTTTTCAAAGGACTTCCACTGAGCAATACATCGGCTGAGCACTAATGCCTGTGAGCCGCAAATAAACACTCAAGCAGGCAGAGAGGGTTTGGTGAACAGACCACAAGGCTGTGGCTCTCGTTTCTTAATGCACTCTTAATCCAAGCCAATAATTGATGGTGCCAGCGCACCACAGAGCAGCAGAGAACTATAGGTCTCTGTCTTGGTGCTGCAGATGGATGGGTGTAATCATTGCTTTTTCCACCTCAGAACCGGCTTTGCTAAGAAAGCATGACAGGAATATGGTCTAGAAATAAAAGACGAAATATATGGCTCATTGGGAAATTTGAGTCTTCGTCCATATAGCGGATGAAGCAAGAAAACATCACCTGTTAATGCATGTATATGCAATACTGAAAATTACTGATAATAATAGTTACGCTTGGAGCTTGACAACCTGGATGCCCATTCACTCTTTCAGTTACTGGAAAGGATAAAAATGGATGGCGTAATGGGAGATTTGGAACTGATTCACTTTAGGACAACCATTGTGGGGTTTTCATTGCCAAATATAATGGTGATATAATACACAAAATATAATTGAATGACAGCAAATAAGACAAACACTTATTTCACCCTATATAACTACTCACAATTCACAAGCAAAAATAATATAAAAAATTAAACCAATGCAAATAAAGTCAGAATTGGAAAATAAGGATGCAGGACCATTTCTGTGGTTTTGAGAGGTTTTGAGAAAATGAACTTTTGTTGAGGTTGCTGTTGGGAGTGGTCTAATCACTCTCCTGGTTTCCAAGATGAGGTCAGAGCAGACAAAACCGGAGAAATGTGGTTTATGTAATAATTCACTCAGAATCCATTTCCTGCGAAGTAGTGATGTGGTATGGACTGCAGACCATGTATAATCAGGATTATGAACATACAGACATACTCTCTAAAAGTGAGCACAGCTATAATAATTGACATTTATCATGTGGAGACAGGTCATTCTGATGAGTACTGACTTGTAAAACTGAGCGAGAAAGCATTACACAATACCTAGACCCCAATATGTTGGTCATTGTTGACCATTTAGAGATTATCAACACTGAATGATAATAGTTATATATGTTCTTTTTGTACATTTCGGGTACTTATTGTGCAAAACAGAACTCGAAAAAGTCTGTCTTGGACGGATAAAATGTGTCTGTCTAGTCTGGCATCGATCTCTCTGTTGCATATCCACTACATGTGTTTGATCGATCCGGCATTGCTCATCAGCTACACCTGCGTGTTTTCTCAAGTAAGGTGAAGCCTAATACATGTAACTTTTCTTTGCCCTCTCATTTGGGTGTCTATCAAAGCCAATATTCCCACAGATCTCATCAGATGTACAGTATATAGGATTTCCAGAACGCTTTGATCCTGTAGAACAAAGGGCTTCCCATTGCTCGATGACACATTGATCATTTTTTAAAGAGATATAATATCTTATATTCACATGCACAAATACAATGCCAAATCAAGCGCTTATGAAGCATTTTGAGTTGAAGTTAATTCAAATGCACGTTTGTACATACCAACAAGGAAGTCTGATATAGCCAAATTAAGGAAGAAGTAATTGCACTGATTTCTGAGGCTCTTGTCCACGACGAACGCGAGAATTACCAACGCGTTCCCGACCACCACCACGACCACCAGAGTTATCATGAGGATCGCCAGAATGACCATCGTGTACCCTGGGAACGGAGCCCCATCCGAGCTGACGGTCGTGCTGTTGGAGCTAGAGGAATTGAAGCAGTTAACCATTGTCAGATCGAGGACTTCTGGAGAACCAGCAACAGGTCTGAAGTCATCATGTGAACCTATTCCCGCTGACGATGATGACAGCAGAGTTTTCATCCCTTTAGGGCTGCATTAACTTCAGCGCGCGGCGGAATCATCATCCAGTTGGAGTCTCCAAACGCCTGAGGAGTGCGCGCATCTTTGAAGCGTCCAGTGCAATACCAGAAACACATGAGGTGAAATGACTCCTTCCTGAGGGGAACTCCAAGCCCGTGCACTGAGACTGAGCGCAAAGTTTGTGCTCTACGATTTTCCAACAGAATAGCGCGTTCCCGTCATGCGCGCACATCAACTGTTGCGCTCTCGCGCCTTCCGTTGGGTTGCGCGCTGTCCTCAGACAGACACGAGATGAACGCGGTCCACTTTGCAGCTTACCTTTGTGAGGATCTGGTTGCAGAATGATATCCAGAATTGCATACACAACATTTTCCTCCCTCCATTTGTCCAAGTACAGAGAATATTATTTTTATTCAAACACACAGTGATTATTTGTATAGCTCTGCTTAAATAGTTGTTATACACACTTGAATGACACATGCATTGAGAATCAACACAAAGCAAAGACAGTATAAGTTTTTTTCAGATATTCTATCTTGAATACAATTGTGACCCTGGACAACGAACCAGTAATAAGGCACAATGTTTTTGAAATACATCACCTGAAAACGGAATAAATTAGTATTTTATTGCGTTTTATGAATGTTTAGACATTTTAAGAGAAAATAACAACGATACTCATGAATTTGTTTACAATGGCAATAATTTAGTATTTTTCAAGTTAACCCAAAATTCAAATCATGTACGCATGTCATTCAAAATCTATTTAAAAACCTCTGAACCAATTCCCCTTCCCACTCTTTAGGACTGGCTTTGAATGATGAAAGAAATTCCAACATGAATCCTGTCCACCTTTTTTGACTAGTGTATTAGTGCTCTTGTACTGTTCAGTGGTTTCAGAACCATGGACAGCAGCTATTGCCATCCACTCAAGGCGAAGCTCAGGCAGGTTATTTTCTTCAAAGCATTCCTTCCATACCCAGTGGCTGTGCCTCAACTACATTATATACTATGTCGCCTTTTATAAGGCATGATGGAAAAACAGACTGTAAATTCAAGCATTTAAGAGAGAAAAAAAGGTTAATGCCTCAATCAGAGTACATGGCGTTAAAGGCATGACAAATAAACATCCTAATTGCACTTTTAAGTTTTAAATTGCACACCATGTACAGTACGCCTCCTCTTCCTAAAGTCTGTGTTCTAGGTATAAAAAAATCTTAATTACTCTCGCTGTCAGAGATGTGGTTTTCTTTTCCTGCGTGAGTCATTTCCCTACTGACACAAAAGACCGACTTTAGCCCTGTGTGCTCTTCCTCAGCTGTGCACCAGAGCAAGACGGTAGGAGACACTTTGCCCCTGCATTTCACACACACATGCGTGACATTGATACTGAAATAATGGTGCATCTGTGAAATCCAATTTAGTGGCATTGCATGGTGCAGCTCCTTTAACTTCCATTAGTCCAGCAGTTGTGCAGTTAAATTCTATCTAAAACCCTTTTAAATGTGTCATTCTACTTTAATTACGATGGGCTAATTAAGCCCTGGGCTCTTAAACTAGGGATTCTTATCTAGGCCCCACAGTGATACCAATCACTTCCAAAGAGGGTCACTTGAGAGGCTGGGGAGTGATTCGATTAGCTTAAGTGTGTTGTTAAAACGTGGAACAAATGCTATAAAAGCACAGTAAAACATCTAATTCCTGGAAGATCTCAATGCCAAATCTGACTCAAGTGCCCAACTAGTTTAAAGCCTAAAAAATCAGCATGAGATCAAAACGGATGCTATTGGATTGATGCATTTTATTCTAAAGAAGAAAAGCTTTCATTTCACCATTTTTTAGCGAGTTGTGTTGTTGTAAGGGTTAAAGCCTCCTTAGTCTTGTTTCAGTTTGCAACATTTCATGTTGCTAATGAGCAGGGATTTCAAACATTAAAGCGTTTGGACTAAAAACATTCAGGCAGGTGCCAGAAGAAGATAACATGGAAAGAGGCTAAGTGCAATCAAGTTCTTTGTTGTATTATTCTTGCAGAGGAAGCAGAATTCCGTGTATTCCCAGAGCCCGGAGCGAGAGCTACAACTCGTTTCAACTGGGATCTGCTCCATCACCTTCTAAAGAAGTAGCAGAGACTCTTATGAAATAAGCTTTTGTCTGCTCCCTTCTGATGTTTGATCTCCAGAGATGAAGAGGCCTGACCCCTTTTTAAAACAAACAACAACGGCCATCTCCCAATGCCACTTGAGACGATAAAACAACATGAATTATCATTCTGCTCTGGTCTTCTTGCTTCCCAAGGCCTCAACGGAGGACAGCTAATGTGCTGATTTGATTTCTCCCACGATTAATATTATTCATTGATACTGTTGTCAGCCAGGTTACAAGAGGGAAGTGTTTCTTATCCACCATGCAAATTAGACACTTTCATGCAATGCTAATGGTTCTCTCTTGGTGTCTATGTTTGGAGGGATATTATCTGGTCAAGTCGAGTTGTGAAGTTCAATATTGCATTTATTCTCACAATGCACCAAATGACTGATTAGCATGTTGGAGATCTGGCTTAGGCTGCTTAAAATGTACCTAAACAAAGCATGGTATTTTCTAACATACTGTAAAGATATTTGTAGTTAAGGTTTTTCTGACATGGCATTAGTGGTGTGTGATAGAGTTGCTGTGGTTGAAAGAAAGTTAGTTGGAGCAATGATAAGATGCCAAACAATCCTTGAGCAAGTTTTTCCCAGTCAAATCAATAATTAGCATGTTGGAGATACATTTTAGGCTGGCGAAACACAGCACTGCATGTTCAAGTCTACAGTCCAACTTTCTGTACCAAAAAAACAACAACAACTCCTCTTTGGCAGATATGAATTTTCACGTCACAAAACTTTTTAGCCATCAAATTGGCAGTTTTCATGTCACATAACTGGCTTCAACAATTTTAAAAGTGCCAATGCACAGCATGGCATTGTCTGATGTATTGTGGAATAATTTCAATCCAAATATAGTGCAATTCCTCACCTGATGTCATTTATACTAACATGATTCTGTGGCCCAAAGTAAAAGAGATCTTCTGGTTATAGTTCAGATGCGATGTGTTTAGACTGTTTGGTGGTCAAATAGAAAATTAGCATGTTGGTTTAGTCAATGCTAATTTAATGCTTTGGGATTCATCCCTAGGGAAAACAGTTTTCACATTTGCTGCCATGATTCTTTATACCAAATAAAGACATCCATTACCCAGGGCAAAAATGAGCTGCCAGACTTGCCCGGATTAATTTTTTTCCAGTCAAAATCAATGGTTATCTTGTTGGAGTTATGGTTTAAACTGTCGAAACACAGCATTACAATTATTCAAACCAAAAATTAGCTTGATTCTTCTGCAGAAATCAAAGGTTCAGTTAACCTTACATATCATAACAAATCTTTTCTACAAGAACTGTTTGGACATCTAATTGCCAAGTTGCATATTACAAATCTATTTGTCACTTTAAAAAGAGCATGGTATTGTCTTGAGCAGGAGTTATTTCTATCAATATATATATACATATAGCACAATTCCTCATCAGATGTAATCAACACCAATGTGAAACTGTTGCCCAAGATTAGAGAGGTCTTTTGGTTACAGTTCAGATTTTTGTTCAGACTAACTGTGGGGTCAAATAGACAATTAGCATGTTGCTTGGGTCAACTTTAAAAGTATCAGTGCACAGCACTGCATTTACTGAGGTACTGCAGTTATTTGCAGAGAAGCTTTATTTCTTGATCAGAAACTATATTAGAGTCGTTCTTTGGGGAAACAGTTTTCACATTTGCTGCCATGGTTCTGTAGACCAAATCAAAGACATCCATTACCGAGGGCAAAGATTAGGTGCCCAACAGGCCCTGAGCAAATTTTGCCCAGACAAATCAATGGTTAGCTTGTTGGAGATATGGTTTATGCTGCCAAAACACAAGCATTGCAATTATTTGAACTAATAATTAGCTCGATTCTTCTGCAGAATTCGAAGGTGCATTTATTTGCACGCCATAACAGATTTATTTTCCTCCAAAAACTAGATTGGCAATTAGCATAGTCACAGATCTATTTTCGTCACTTAAAAAGCGTTTTGAAAAGGGTATTTCTATCCATATCTATAGCGCAGTTCCTCAACATCAACACTAATTTGATGTTCTGGCCAAAAATAAAAGCCATCCATTGGGTACAGTTGAGATGAGATGCTTGAGCAATTTTAGTTTGGACTGTTGAGTAATCAAATGGACAATTAGTAAGTTGTTTTAGCCAATTTAATGTATCAGTGCACAGCACCATTATTTGAAAAGAAGCTTGATTCCCTGTCAGAAACTATATTAACTGAGATTCATCCTTTAGGAAAACAGTTTTCACATTTGCTGCATGATTCTGTAGACCAAATAAAATATTTTTCAGGGCAAATATTAGGTGCCAAACAGTATTGCATGCAAGGCAGATTTAGACTTATACTCAGAAAACATGTCACAGCAAAACACCACCAAAGCATTTAGCAATGCCCCTTGAGTCGAAGCAAGCAATTGAATCTGAAAGGGTAGGTGCTGACAGTCAAAAGATGTGTTAATATTCATTGAAAGGAAATAGAGTGGGAACACAGGGAGGGAGACCTAGAGGCAGGCATGAAAGAATAGTCCAGAGAAAAGGGAATAGATGCATGAAGAGAGGATGAAAGTGAGAAGACTACGACTATCGCTGCAGACAGGAAAGAGGCCAGAATGTCAAAGACCCCAAGGTATTTAAAAAGGAAGACAGCAACGATATGTGTGTGCGCCTTAGACAAAGAGTGGAACCCAGGCGAGACGTCAAAAAGCACTTGAGTACTTTTTCTGGGTGACTCATTCCCACAGAAGAATTCACCGCTCGCGAACCATTCATGAGCTCAGAATGGAAAGACTCAGGGAGGCTAGAATGCAAACCAACTAGTTGCTTTCCGAGACACGCCACCAAACCGTTTCCAACTTGGTATTCAGATGGTTTTCCGGTGACCTAGCATCTGCTTATTAGAACATCATGCGCCAAAATGATCAAGTTATTCTCACATGAGCTCATTAAGGACACTTAGTATGCAAGTCATAGCTCTGCAAACTCACCAGGTGGCAGTGGACTTTGGCCCTGCAAAGTTTGAATGGTAAATATAGCATGCAATATTCAAAAGGTTAAGTATGAGCGAAAAACTCAATATTGGAGAGCGACTCTCCACAGGACTAAATAATGGGCGTTTGACAATCAGACATGGGAATGACAATCCTTTCATACTTGACGTAAAAAGTCCCCTTAATCTGACATTTTGGTATGACGCTCCTTGAAAAGCTAAAATTGCTTTTGTCAAGCTTTATCAAATTACTTTATTAGAGCATCGCTAAACCGGAAAAAGGATCAAAGGTCGCTGATGAATGTCAGGGGTATTCATTACCTGTTTCTCACTCGTTTGTCCTTTTGACTTCAGGCAAGCCTCAAACCCTCATTTGCAAATCAATTTGTACTTCATAAAAATCTTTATTCATAAGACAAAGCACTTAGGGTGACATAATGTGTAGCAACAGACCATTAAACTCAATTGCTTATGAAACCATCTTTGGTTTGACTTCCAAGTTGTTTAACCCTCATCACAACTCTGAATGATTTTAGCACAGTCCCAAGTCTGTCTTTATTCCAGGTCTCCTCTGTTCCAGGAAGGTTTTTTATTTTGCCTTCTTGCCCTTAGGTCTTTTATTCTTGCCTCCTGCTTTGGATGCTTCCTCCTGAAAGGGAAAACATGAAAGACAATTAATAAGACTGGAAATGTGTCAGGTTAAGTGAAAAAAAAATAGCTTAATAAAAGCAAAGTCGTCCATGAAAACAAACAATTTCCAACTCCTTCATAGTCCTGTGAACAATTACCTGTGAGCATTCAAAGCATGGATTTGAGATTTGGAATTGAAACCCAATTTTTGCGTCGCTAGCACCATGTCTTAGCAATCAGGCTACCAGAAGACTTTGAGTTTGAGACTTTTATCAAATAGTGCATGTTTCCCTGATGCAATATAAAGCAACTGTGCCATAAATAATATCATTGTCATTTTTACCAGTAGAGTAGAAGGCTTGTTAAAATTCCTCTGACTGTTTTTTATTATTTAGACCGCGTCTCCAGGGACCCGATGGTGTCCAAATGAGTGTTTGGGAAGAAGTCTGGTTTAATTATTCCACACGTGACATGCTCGCACCACGGCTACTCTGCCGTTATTATGCATTGTATGTTAATTACTCTTGAGCCGCAGTGGACAGAATGTGAACAATGAGTCAGCCGGCTCAAACTGCGAAGATAACACAACATTCATCTTCACCCTGAAAGAACAGCGTGATACATCTGAGCCTGAGACATGCACGGTGTTAGGAAATCTATACAAGCTGATGGCTCCAATCAGACAGCTAAACTACAAACTCAAAACGTGCGCCGTGAAGAATCTCCAATACGCATTACTGAGTTCTTAAGTTCATAAAGAACCACCATGTTCATGCAATGCTAAATGGGCTGGAAATTATGGCAGTGAGGAGGACTCTCGAGTTAGCATTGCATGGATGATTTATCTCTTGACTAATGCATTTAAGCAGAGGTTTGACTGTGCATTCACTTTGTGTTACAGTTCTGAAGTGGCATAAAATAAAACTGTAATTAGCGGAATGCTCAAATCACAGTAATTAGTGTTTTTACAAAAGACCCAATGTTTTTTAAGAGGCAGGTTCCTGTAATGTCTCTTTAGTGGTGCGAGTAAACAACTAATATTTGTGTATGTATTAATCTACTGTTCATATAAATAAATACTAATTAACCAGGAATTATAGAACACACACCATTTGTATACATCTAATCTACATTTAGCTATACATTACATACTGAATTAAAAATAATTAAGCATTCCGTTCACACCAACATTTTAAGATTTTTTAAAAATAATAATTATATTGAAATAAACTCTGTCCACGGCTAATGCTTGTAAGCCGAGGTTTGTCTCTATCTTCACTTAATGCGTTATAGTTCTGGAGTGGCATGACAAAATAAAACTGTAATTAGCGAAATGTTCAAATTACAGTGATTACGTCTTTTTACAAAAGACCCACTAGTCTTTAATAAGCAGTTTTGCGTAATGCTGTGAGATTGTCAAGTAAACAAGTTTTGGTGCCGCTGAGTTGCGAAACAGACCCTTTCCGTCCATTATGAAAGGAATTATAGAAAACCGTGGCTTAGAATAGAAGCAGAAGAAGAAAAGTGCTTTTAACGCCAATCACCGTTATGGCATGTGGCGCGACGGATACCAATTTCGAAACACGTCACAAATGATCTGAGGGCCTGAGCTCGAGCTCCTGAATCGTGACAGACTCAGTCGTGAAGAAAGCGGACTGTGATAAACAACACATGCTGCTTTAATTGACCCCAGCTTTCTGTAATGAATTCTAGCAAAGCCTTAAACAATCATATCACACATGCGTGTAATTGTATGTCTGCGATGTGACGACGCGTCCCTATTATCAGGGTAACCATAGCAGCCCCGCAGCTGAGCACGAGGCCTCATTTGCACAGAAATGAAAGAAAACAACAAACAAATGAATCCTCGGAAGAAGTCAGACGCATGCCGGCAAATCTCCTCACAACTAGTTTCTGTGTGACCTTATCACGGAGTAAGTGGCGGACACTCGAGAGGAGAGCTTCTCTCCATACGTGTTCACAGACGCGACCAAAAAAACAGGAATAGAGAGCATTTAGGACTTGATGAATGCAGCCAGACGAAGCTCAGAAGGAACAGAACAAACACGTCGACAGGAGACTTGTGCCACTTTACATTTAATAAAAAGATATCACAAGAACTCAATGACTTTCTGCGGATGTGGATTAAACTGACGGATTCTCTTAACTTTGTATACATTTGTCTAGAAATTACCTATTTAAATTAATTTCAGTTATTAATATTTTTAGATGTATTAATCTGTCATACATACACACACAAATACATACATACATATATATATATATATCTCAATTAACAATATACATTTTTCTTTTATGCCAAAAATCATTAGGATATTAAGTGAAGATCATGTTCAATTAAGATATTTTGTAAGTTTCTTACCCTAAATATATCAAAACTTAATTTTTGATTAGTAATATGCATTGCTAAGAACTTCATTTGGACAACTTTAAAGATGACTTTCTCAATATTTCAATTTTTTTTGAACCCTCAGATTCCAGATTTGCAAAGAGTTGTATTTCAGCCAAATATTGTCCTATCATAAATACACAGCACACAAGCCTTTAAACTGTACGAGTGATAAACAGTCTGGGAAGCAGCATGTTTGTTCTCATTCTTACTGAAGTGTCGGTGTAACCCTCCTGAATGAGGATGTTCCTGGCGCAGTTGTTGATGTGTTTGAAGCGGTCGGGCCCCAGCAGGATCCCACCGTACCACCGAGAGACCACCACCAGCACGTTACGCACGTCCAGGATCTGTGCAGAAGCCAAAGAAAACACATTTCAACATTTCTGAGGCAATCTCTGACGGCGTGCTGCTCACAGAACCCTTCCAGTACAGCACCACATTTCTCATCTAAATGTAAACCAACAGTCTTTGGCACAAGTCTGAAACATCAGATGAGAGTCAATCCTGGCTTTAGCTAGGAAACCTGTTGCATGTCAGCAAATACACAACTTCTTAATGCAAAACATGTATTAGCTGAAAGATTTTTTCATTAAAACAGTATAACATTGGCTGACACGTCACTGATTCACAGACGTTTCTGCACAGCCTGTCAGTCCCTGTTTGGGAAAGGAGTCACTTCAAAGGCGCAGAATAGACTGAATATGCTCTCTGGGATGAATGACAGCTCTCAAGTGTCTTTACAGCGTTGTGTTTTTTCCCGCAGCGCGGCGGGGAGGGAAATCTCAGCCATCTGCACACGCCACCTCTATTAATAGTCCTTTCTCTTTCCAAACATGCAGTCAGATTCGCAAACCAGGAAATAGTGGGACGAACTCCAACCGGCTAAATGAGCTCGTGTGAACGGCTGTTAGTGTTCGCTGCTGTATTTCCATTCATGCACCAAGGAAGAGGTCAACAAATCGGCCATATTCTACTTTAGTATAGCATTTCCCCCCATCCAAAACCTTTCATGGACAAGAGTTACAAATTATGAACATATCAATGCATCCATTTGTGTAAGTAAAATACAAAAATAGTCAAATCGTCATATTAATTTGAGTGTTTCACTAGTTAGCAGTAAACTGGTTACCTTCAACTATGTTTAACTGAATAATGTTGAAAGTTATCTTTGGAATGGAAAATTGACTGTAAACGGCTGAAGACGCGAAAAGCATAGGAACAGATGAACCGAATAACCTGATTGAGTCATTTACACTTGGAAAGCTCGGACTGATTCAAACTCGATACGAACCGAATCAACTGATTGAGCACTTACACTCGGAAAGCTCCGACTGATTCAAACTCGAGACGATCCGAAGCAACCAAATGAGTCATTTATGCTGGGAACGTTCAGATAGATTCAAACTCGATACGATCCGAATCAACCAAATTAATCATTTACGCTGTGAACGCTCCAACTGATTCAAACTCTATACGATCAGAATCAACTGATTGAGTCATTTACACTCGGAAAGCTCCGATTGATTCAAACTCGAGACGAACCGAATCAACTGATTTAGTCATTTACACTCGGAAAGCTCCGACTGATTCAAACTCGATACGATCCGAAGCAACCGAATGAGTCATTTACGCTGGGAACGCTCAGATAGATTCAAACTCGATACGATCCGAATCAACCGAATGAATAATTTACGCTGGGAACGCTCCGACTGATTCAAACAAAATACGATCCAAATCAACTGAATGAGTCATTTACGCTGGGAACACTCCGATTGATTCAAACTCGATACGATCCAAATCAACCGAATGAGTAATTTACGCTGGGAACGCTCCGACTGATTCAAAATCGATATGATCCAAATCAACTGAATTAGTCATTTAAGCTGGGAACGCTCCGATTGATTCAAACTCGATCCGATCCGAATCAACTGATTGAGTCATTTACACTCTGAAAGTTCCGATTTATTCAAACTCGATACGATCCGAAGCAACCGAATGAGTCATTTACGCTGGGAACGCTCAGATAGATTCAAACTTGATACGATCTGAATCAACCGAATGAATCATTTACGCTGGGAACGCTCCGATTGATTCAAACTCGATACGATCCAAATCAACCGAATGAGTAATTATGCTGGGAATGCTCCAACTGATTCAAACTCGATACGATCGGAATCAACCGAATGAGTAATTTACGCTGGGAACGCTCCAATTGATTCAGACTCGAGACGAACCGAATCAACTGCATGAGTCATTATGCTGGGAAAGCTCAGATTGATTCAAATGCGATACAATCTGAATCAACTGAATGAGTCATTTATGCTGGGAGCACTCTGATTTATTCGAACTCTTGACTTCGATGATTCGTTCAAGTGAAAAACAGATCAGAAGAGCCATCCATTTTTAAATTTCATAATCGCTTGTAATGATTTTAAAAAACACGTGATGGGTGAAACGAAAATGACATTCGGAATCAGTTATATATTCATTAAAATGGACACAGAATTAAATTATATATTTAACGAAACATACAAATGTAATCATTTCCATATCGGCATATAACAAAAATCATTTAGTTTTCACATTCACTCAGATAAAATTTTTGGTTTTCGAAGTAACTGTACAGTGTTTCAATACTGGAAGTAAATCACACTTGAGAGGAGATAATTTCAAAAACAACATCACAGAAGCTACGTTTCCTGATAAATTTAAGGAATGTCGCAGCAGACCGTGTTCTTATTTCCCGTCAGGGTTATTGACAGAAATGCTGTATGGGTTTTTTGGTCGAGTCTAAATGAAAGTGGGTAGAGATTACAGTGTCATGTCATATTTCACACCGGAGGGTGTTGATGCTGGCGCTCCAAGGCCTTTTAATCAGAGAACAGGAGATAAGCACGAAGATGAATGACACATTTTTAAACACAATACTGTGCAAATATCTGACACTGCAAGAAAGACACTAGGATCAGGACAGGAGGAGGGATGCTGGAAATGTGTAATAGTTGTTTGACACGTGCACAGCTTACTTCAAATCACAGATTAAAGACAATGATGCATATTGCTTTTGTAAATAAAATTGATGACAAAAAAGCCCCAAGTATTAGAAATGTCAAGCAATTAATTATTTTTTATCTAATTAATCAACACATCAGTTTGAGCTGAGAAATCCCAAAAGATCATTTAAAGTCATTAGTGTGTTAGATGAGTAAAGCACTAGATTGCATTGAAAAAAAAAATGCAAACATTCATTTAGCTTTAGAAATGAAAACATTTTACTTCAATATTGCATAAAGATAATAAGAACTTAGAAATACTAAATAAAAAAAAGTAGAAACTCTAAATATGAAGCTAAAAGCACAAGTCACTGTCCCAATGAATGAGTCATTGAATCATTCATGTAACCGTTTCATTTTGAATGGCTATTTGTTATACAAGAATCTTTATGAATGAATCGCTAATGATTCATTAAGTAATGAATCACTGCTGTGTCTGGTTTAGACCTGTACAACAGTTTTGCTGTAGCTTTGATTCAAACAATTGTTATTTGCAAATGAGCAAAATGGATGATATTGACAGTATTGTGTTTAAAATTGAACTCAATATTAACTTCACTGTAAAAAGTGTTAACCTGCAATTGTTTGCATTTCTGTATAACTAATTAAAAATAGTTTTGCTGGTATTAATTAGTGCTGTCAAACCATTAATCGCATCCAAAATAAAAGTTTTCATTTACATAATATATGTGTGTACTGTGTATATTTATTATTTATATATAAATACACATATGCAAGTATGCATTTCGGAAGTATTTACATGCATACATTTATATTCATGTAATTTACATATATATAAATATATAAAAATATAAACAACATTTTTCGTAAGTATATAAATACATGTGTGTGTGTATTTATATATAAATAATAAATATACACAACACACACATATTATGTAAACAAAAAGTTGTATTTTGTATGCGATTAATCGCGATTAATCGTTTAACAGTACTTATATAAATTAAGGCATTTAGTTGACTCAGTTATGCTAAACAATGAAATTTGGTTTAAATAATGCATACAAAAAATTAACCAAATAAAAATACATTTATATAAATATATAGATTAATAAATATAATTATTTTTATTAGCTGAGTTTTTTTCCAAACTAGACAGCCCATGTTACGATTTGCTTTTAAGAACAGCAAGAACATTCAGAAATTCTCCAGAAGAAAGCCATAAATTATGAAAACACATGATCCCAATACAAGGAAGTCACCATATCATGAAGACATCCACGAGCCAATATTTCAGATGATCTCCTGACTCAAACACACATTTACCTGCAGGAGATGGAGAAGTCGCCCCCCCGCTGCGGTTTCTCCATCGTCCTCGCAGTCCTGCAGGAAAGAGTTTTTATCCTCACAGTAGATCCTGATGAAAACATGAAGGCATTGTTAAGTAAATGTCAGAAAACAAATCACAGCTCTTTGCCCTGAGGACCCACAGGGGCCACTTTTACAAAAAGTGCCCATCCCAACGGCAGCGACTTGCTCTCGCATTACACCGCGTCTGGGGTTTTGTAGTGTATTTCGGAGCAAAATTGGACAAGGATTTGGATGCGGCGTAATATCAGGCACAGGGAGGAGTGTGGGAAACCGGGACACCCCGCTGAGGGTTTTTCAGTGTTGAGCGCACAAGGTCCATCATTTGGGGAACAGTTGTTGGGAATGAAAGGCAGCAGCAGATGAACACAGTTGACAGTCACTTACTAACAGCCAAGAGACGAAGCGCTGCCCAGAGAGCACATATGGCTCCTCGTGTGTGTCAGAGATGGGAATGATGGGATTTTGAATGCTTTCTTTGGGTATCTGGTGTGAATAAAGTGGCCAATGGGTACTAAATCACAAAGTGCACGGTTCAGGGTTTTGATAAAACAACAAGACCTCACCAGATCAAATGCAAAAGTTAAAGAAGAAGAAGAAAACTATGGTTTAATGGTTTCTAAGGTTGTCCGAGTGGTTTTGACTATGGATTACAGTAAGAAACGTTAACATTGTGAAATATTTTACTATTTAAAATAGCTGTTTTCTATGTAAATATGAGTGCTGTCAAACGATTAATCGCGATTAATCGCATCCAAAATAGAAGTTTTAGTTTACATAATATACGTGTACCATGTATATTTATTATGTAAATATAAACACACACATACATGTATATAATATAATAATATTATAAATATATAATATATATATTTATTATGTAAATATAAATAAATCAATGTAAATATAAATAAAAGCAATTTTAAAATATAAACTGTATGAGTGAGTATTTATATTCAGTATATCAGAGTGATTTCTGAAGGATCATGTGACACTGAAGACTGGAGTAATGATGCTGAAAATACAGCTGCGCATCACAGGAATAAATTACACTTTAACAGATATTCACATATAAAACAGTGATTTTAAATTGAAGTAATATTTCACATTTTTCTTTTATTTTGATTAAATAAATACAGCCTTGGTCAGCAGACGAGACCTTGAAAATGTTTATACATTTGAAATATTCCACACATTTACATGGTACTTTACCAGTCATCTGATCAAAATATTCTGCCGCAAGCCATTAATAAAGAACTGTCCGCAGTAATGACCGACAGCAATCAATAAGTAATCATAACTGATTAATTTAATAAATTTTAATGAAACCACCAGCTTTCTTTTGAGGTTTTGTGTGTTTGTGCTCCAGCTCTCCTCATTCGGCAGGGGCTTCAGAAACATGCTGAATGTCAATATCACCTGCGGTTTAATCTCAGCCACTCCACCCCTACTGTATGTCACTGATCATGTCATGAAGAAACCCTGCCGCAGCGCTCGCTCAAACACACACACACACGTACCGCATTGACGTTACAGTCTTCATGTCAATGCATGGACCTAAACGCATCGATAATTGAAATACTGGCTGAAATCTAATAACATACTAAGAAAAACTTCCCCTAGCAATTGCTGAATGCATAACATGTTTATCATAGTCAACTAAAACTAAAAAAAGGAAACTCTATTACTTTATTACTAATTAAAAATGTTAACTGGAATAAAACCATAATGTGACCCTGGAGCACAAAACCAGTCTTAAGTCGCTAGGGTATATTTGTAGCAATAACCAAAAATACATTGTATGGGTCAAAATTATATCTATTATATATATATATATATATATATATATATATATATATATATATATATATATATATATATATATATATATATATATATATATATAAAATCTCACTCAAAATATTAACAAAATGCATAATATCTGTAAATCTGATGTAAACTGAACTGTTGAATCTATCTTGTTTTAAAGACGGTTTTAGTGATAAAAACATCTCAAAATCCTTAGAACAAGATACATTTACTTGTAAGAAATCCCATAAGATATCAATTTTCAGAGAATGTACCTAGAATTAAGACTATTTTTTTTAGTACAGTGATTTATTTTTTCTTGTTTTAAATTTAAACCTCAAAAATTTTTGTAAAATGTTCACTTTAATACCTTTTCTATCAGTATGCAAATACTACAATGAGCATTTACTAATGCAACTCAATGGGAGATTACTTTCTTTTAAATATCTTAAAAAGTAGCTAGAATAACGAGGTATGAACTACAAGATAAACATTTATGGTAGAAATAAAACTAAATTATGGAATCAATGGATCTGTAAAAAAAATATATATATATATTAGTGTTTGCCTAACAAGTTTAAATCTTTATAATGAATTAAAAACTGAAATACCTGTATGCATAGATATTGTGAGTGGCACTTGCGATCTTCTTGTTTTCATATAAATGATTCAGAACCCTTTGAACCTGCAAGTAAATAAATAAATATAAACAAAAACATGGAAAACTACGTGCATACCAAACCAGATACTGTTTCCAACATACCTGCCGTCAGAATATGAAAAATATGTGAATAACTAAAACTGCTGGAAAGAGGCTGCAAGCAACAGAACATTTCACAGTGATGCAACACGTGAACAAGCACACGCTCACCAGCACAGGCTCATTTCTCAGTCCCTGCTCGTCTTTAAAGGACCGCGGGCTGGTTTAAGAATCATCTGGAGAACGTATGTGTTAGATGGGTGTGTGCATTACATATTGACGCTAATAAAACACTGTTTCAAAGGACACGAGCAGACTTGAAGCGCAACTTATTACTGCCACGCAGACCAAGTCCTGCCACAACAGGTTCGGCCGTAAACAACTCGTGGACGAATCTGAGCATATGAAATATTTATTTAAAAACAGCAACCTAAAACTCACAACCTCGAATTATACAGAAATATAAGCCTGTTTTTATTCACATACGGGCACAGCTGAAAGCATTTCAATTTAAAAAGTTGGCGCAGTTGTTGCAATCATTAGACAATTGCGTATGCAAGCAAAAAGCTGATTCACTGATAAAAAAATAAAATGTAACTTCAGTTTTACTACTTCAAAAGTATTTTTACAGTAAAATTGACAAGGTATTTGTTGGTGAACATCTGTTCTTCACCAGTAGATGGCATTTGTACTCGATTACTTGATATCCAGCACTTTAATTGGTTGGCCTTTTTATTTTAGCCTTGGAGAGAAGCCCCGCCCACAGTGTAATCTGATTGGTCCACAATCAAGCTACTCATGTATATTAAACACATGAATGAAGAAAGATTGATTGCAGGAAATGGGAAACTGTTTCATCAATTAGCCCATTCGATTATAACTGGACGTTTTTGCAAACAAACTAAATATAAAAAGTAATTAAATACAAACTTTTAAATTTATGTTTCATAAAAATAGTCTAATCTGATATTAGTCTATTAACCTACTTCCTGATTAAAAACGTTTCCTAGTGTAATTTAAAGCAGGATACTCTTTTATAATGTTTTACAGCCAAGGAAGAGACTTCACAGAGGAAAAACATCACATAAAGGTAAATCTACTCCAATTCTACATCTCCGTCTTGGGAAGTATCAATTGCGATACCCATTTTTAGTTTTATGTGCAAACATGTCTGCTCTGATTGCCTGATTTTGGCCATCCAGCGTGAATCAAAAACTGGAATATTGCTGGGTGTTATTAAACCAAATCTGATCCAATCCCTGATCCAAAACCGTGAGTTCAGCAGAGAAAGAGAATTATATTTAATTCACCATAAACAACGTATATCAACAACTTTGCTTAGAAACCGTCAATTATGGACAGGTTTAGGTGCTTACGAAAGAAGCGACATATCCCTGATGCAATACAGGGAAAAACAGACTCACACAACCTTCACAGCGGCTCTGGGTTTTCATGGCTTTACAGGCAATATCTGGCTTTGCTAAAAGATCCAGCTGGGCGAGAGCGAGCAGATATTGAGTGTAAATCTGTTTTGTACACAACACCAAGGACTTCAAATATTGCTGTAAGACCCTTGGGAAGGACTCTGCCAGTTGTTTCTGTCCATCAAAATGGGTTTCAGCCTATTTGCGTTGAGTGTCCCTCCATTATTTACCAAGAAAGAGAGTCAAAAATAGGTACAGAGTGCTTGCTCGTACTGCAGAGTTGGACTGTATTGAAGCCAAAGAACGACAGACAAATGCAACCGTCTTCTCGACTACAGTTTCATTCACGAGTCGAGAAAAGCAGCAAGCTTGATGCTAATGAATATGTACAGCAGCGCGCTCCCCTAAAGAAAGAGTTGTCACGAATTGGAGCCCCTATCAGTGCGATTCATCTGTTTTCTCTCCAGCTAATACTCTCGTCGTGAACACCTGTGTCGGGCTGAGGCTAATGAGATATCTTTTGAATGCTGTGTGCAAATGTTGCCTTTTTATCAGTGCTGATCTAAAGCAAATAGCAGGAAACACAAAGCAACATCCTCCAAAACGTAAAAACCCCGTTGATATTTCCTCGGAGGCTGCTTTGGGTTTTGTGTCGGGCTTTTGTGAAACCATCTTTGTGTGGAGCGGAAATCTAATTAAATGTTTTGAGATCTATAGCTTGTGAAGATGCTGAACACAAACAGGTGCGTGTTCCCCACCAGAGTCTGGCGTCTTGGGTTCACAGACAAACTCATTTACAAACTTCTGTCAACACTAACCTTTTATGGAAATTAGAGCACGGCCAAACTTTGAAGTTCCTGCTGATAACACAATATCAAAGATCAAAAAGCATCAAAATGGCCTCTGAAATCCCAATAGAACTACAAAGTGACAGAGATATGTGCCTGCGAATGCTTTTTTCCCCCCTTTCCCATGGCCTTGTTTGTATGGAACAATTCGAAGAGTGCGTCTAATGCACTCAGACAGACCCTCTCCGCTGTTCTGCTGAGCTAAACATGTCCATTGATTTTATATCAAGCTTGTCTAGCTAATTTTCGGACTGATAAGGTTGTTTAGTCCGCTTCAGGGCATCTGTATAGCACTGCAGGCGCAATGCGCCATAACTGTTGATTGTCAACCAAGAATCCATAGGCTTACATGAGGAAAAAAGCAAGACCACAAACTGTTTTCTAATGTGAAAAGAGGGATATTCTGGTCTCTAGATTCAGTTTGGGTTGTCCATATAACGGGAAAATAATGTAATGCTGATTACTTAAAAAAATATATAGTTCACCCATAAAGTAGAGCTGAAATGATTCGACGATGTAAACAACAAATACTTTTGTTGAGTAGTCGTTTGATCTCATATATCCTAATGTAAGAGTGTGAAATAATGTGGTTAGACCAGTGTGGCTCTTTATATGCAATTCAATGCAATTCAAGAGAAGACACAGTGTTTGGATGAATATGTATATATATGCTGCATGCTTTCCTCTCAATAACAACAACAAAAAACAAAACTGACAGCGGTGAGAAAGCAGCAGTTAAGAAAGCATCAGATTACAGCGATGTGAATGTTTGCACAAGCTCTGAATATGTAGAACTCAATATTTTAACTAATTGCAAAAACTGACTAATTAAAGTCTACTGATTAATAAGTTAAATAATCAATGATTAGTCAATTAATCATTCAAATAATCGTTAGATTGATCGATTATCAAAATAATCATTTGTTGCAGCCCTACAGATTTTAACCTGTTAAATGTCACCCCGTCCCGTATACGGGACGCCTACATTGACTATACTATATTACAATCAAATTTAATCTAATCTTGACAAACTATATATCGTTGGAAAGGTCTAAGACTCCCAAATATATATTATACCAATATTTTTTGTTAAAAATTATGTAGGAAAAGTAATAGATCAATTTATGACAAGAGTGCACCCTCAGAAATCTACATTACAAAAGGAGCTTTGACCTTTGTTTAAAAAAAAGACTTCCTCGTTGCCTTTTTCTCTATCACATTTTAGAAATCATCAGAAGTTATATATCACTTGAAAACATAAAATCTCGAAATTCATCCTTTAAAACCCATTTTAAAATCAGACATTGCATTACCATGTAAATGGCACATCAAAATCATGTTACAAAATGTTTTCAGTCATGAAATATAAAAATTTAGGTTTGTATCATGCACATTCAAGTCTATCTTCAAAAACGTGAGTGACAGTTATCAGGTTAAAACTCTAGACATCATATACTTACTAATGATTACAGAGGAAAAACTGGGCATCATACACTAAATGACCGAGGATCACACACTACCAGACTTTAATGTGCTTCAACATAACAAACTCCTGCAGAAACACATGACAAATAATTTTAAAAAGTTTTAAAATTGGCTTTAAATATCAAACATGTTTGATGATTTGGACTAGATAGAATCAGAGTCTGATGCTTAACAATACAAGTTTCTGCTCATTGGTGCAGAATTGGTGTAAATTGGTGCAAAAGTTGAGCAGTATAGTCCAGACTTTAGTGAAGTTACGGCACGGATGAAGCTAATTTTAAAGCTAGCCACATGAATATCAACATCCCTTTTGGAGCCCTGAGAGGCAAAGATAATGGAAAAAGCTAATCAAAAAAAGACAAAGAGGAAAGAAAAGAAATGATAAGAGAAAAAATTATATTAATGCACTTCCGTCAGAATGAATTTTAAAGAGTAAACATCTACAGCAGATGACATTAATCAAGCACTCGGTCTGTCTGAAACATCATCTACCATCTAATTTACCCAAAGAACTGTAATTTAATTCCTCACTTGTCTGGGGGATTTCAAACGAGTTTATATAAAGCTCCTCATTTGCATTAGCTGTATTATACTGAAAATCATCTCAGGTTCATAACTGCAAATGCTTTAAACACACCTGCACATAAAGACGCGGCATTAAAGAAAAGAACAAGATTCAGCACTCACCACACTTACAATTTGAACAAAATACGGCGTGACGGATTTACTTTATAGTGAGGCATAATTATGCCTCATGCCACTCCATTCAGCAAAAAGACATTTTCAAGAACTTTAAGATACATTTTTCATCTTCATTTTAAATGGGAACAATACGTTATTCACTCACTGATTTCCTCAAATTGTAAAATAAGCGTTAGGCAGTAAAAGCAATTGTTGTTTTGTGATCTAAATGCTCAAATGGAGGAAGCAGAAAAGTTTGAATATTCATAAAAAGAGTCTGGACTTCCCAGAATGCCCTAGTAACTGCTCAACCACATGTTTAAACACCCAGAACACTCTATTTCCCACGTTGCACCGTCCTAGCAATCACCCTGGATAACAAAGTAGCCCAAATGTAAACACATCTACGTAATAAACACTCCAGCACTTGAAAACACCAGCTGTATGGGTTCATAAACCCAGTGTGTGCTTCACAAATGCATCCACTTATATATAAAGCCGGCGGAAGGCTGAACATTTAAATAGTCAGCGTTTGGCTTCAAACTGTCAATCAGACAAAGAAAATTGGTTTATGCATGAACAAGTGGCGGAAATGCCAACGTCTTACTTAAGGGCAGAGTGTCATTGAAGACGACTGCTCTTCTGTTGCTCAACATTCGCGGTATCAAGAGCGCTGTAACTGATGCACAATACCGACACCTGTGCAGGCCACAGACCTCGATGAGGAATGTGGAAGACAATGAAGTTTGGGGAAGGGAGGTTTCTATGCAGCCTGTAATGATGTGGTAAGAGCCGCGGCGTCAGGGGCAGCTGTGCGTGAGTCATACGCCATACATCCAGCTGGGCACGGTGAACGATGATGCTGCGGTCACACGTCAAGTGTCTGTTTGCTCCGACACACGGGGGAGGGACTCGACAGTCAACTCCACAAGTTAAAAAGAGAAGAAAGCAAGCGCTGAGGGCATTAGAGACCCGAGTGATCGGCGTTTCAAAAACAGTGTCAAGCGCTGATATGTGAAACAATGGCGGCTGTTATTAAACCCAGATTCTGCAGGCCTGATATCTTTGGCAAGAAAAATGGTTTAGTTGGCACACAGAGTCTGATAGAAGGAACACGGGTAATGACTCACACCTGTTTAGGAGTCACCACCGCGGCTAAATGAGGCTGGAACGTGCTCCGTCTATCCGTGATAGTCTCCCCGTGTTTAATCAGTGGCAACTCTTCATCTACAACAAAAAAACAAACAACAAAAGCAAATAAAAGCAGTCCTTTGAATGACTGGCGAGCCACTAATGACTAATTAACTTGGATCGCTTTACACAAGACGTGCCTGTCATCGCTACTTTGAACGAAGTTTTAGAGTCAAATATGACCAAACACTTTACTTTCTCAAAGCTCAGGTGCTTGCAGAACTTCCTACTTTTCATGATCTAATCGGTTTCGTGTTGATAAATTAAAAAGAGTCCCGAACAATGGGTCTCATTTACCAAGCATGTATATGCTAGGAATGCAACAATACAGTTGAATACATACATACCTCAGTTTTTGAATGGTTTTTAGTTCATTTCGGAGTGTTTAGTGCAACAGATTAATATAATAAACTCCTGTGAACTTCTGTACACTGGAAAAAAGCATGGATTATTATATGTCTACTAAAAGTGTCTTTTGACAGGTATTATTTTTCCCATTTTACTCCAAAATAGAATGGTTTGGCCATTATTAAGCACTATAAACACATAATCACCCTAGTATACGCATAAACTGAAATATGTGCATTAATGTTCCATCAAAAGTAACAAAAACTTGTCAAATACATTTTAATTGGCATAATTAAGTGTGAAAATAACTGAAGGGAATGTCTATTTGCTAACTAACTTTCCTATATTTTTTACAAATTACAAAAGCAATGAAAATTCAGGTATCAGTATTCGGTACCAAAAAAATAGCCCTCATTCTGGAAAATGTGGTCTCGTTGCATCCCTACACACAATTGTTAGTTATTAAGACCCAGTGTTTCTTTCTTAAGGAATTCCTTTGGAGAATGGAAATAAATGTCAATATATTGAAACGTACCATCAGAAGCACTGGAGAGGAGCTGAGCTGATTGGTTGGTGAGTTTTAGCATGCTGTAGTCTGGAAGATCGTCCTCGTCGTAGTCATGACCTTCTTCCTCTGTTGTTACCGTCTTACCCATTTCTTGTCCATCTAAAAATACAGATACATGCGCAGGACAATGAATTGTAGTGGAAACTAATAATTGAACAGACCATTGCACACATGTGTGTGTGTATGTATATATATATATATATATATATATATATATATATATATATATATATATATTAGGGGTGTAACGGTTCACAAAATTCACGGTTCGGTTCGATACGATACACTGATGTTCGGTTCGGTTCGGTTCGATACGTTTTAGATACAGCAAAATGTAAAAACTTTTCAGAATGCCGCAAGCGCACCGCGGGTCATGTGACAAGAACCAACCAATCAGCTTCATCCTTTCCCGTAACAACGTTGAGAGCTCAGCCAAGATGAAGGATCAGCTGATCATAGTTGTATATGGATTGCAATTTTGAAATAAATTTAGTAGCAGAGCTACTGCAAGCGATTTTTAGAGCTGCAAATCCATTTATCCTTCGCTGAAATTTCCGCGTCTCATGGAGAGAGCACGTCATTGTTGCTTAGCAAAGACAGACGCCTCAGGAGCGCTTCTGCCCAAGCGCTTTAGAAAGGAGGAGAAAGACGCGCTTAGCGTTTTCCATGCGTTTTTAGGCACGATATGTGAACGGCCCCTAAGGCGCTCGCTCACTCAGCACGCGCTGAAGGCTCGTTGCAAAATGTCGAATGCATTTAACAGACCAGAAATATAAGATCCTAAAATAACCAACAGGTCTGGTGTTTGGGTTGGATTCCCTGTAAGCTATAGTGTCTAAATGCTGCAGGGATAGTTTGCTGCGTGCATGTTTCTCCTTTTTTTCGTCTTTTCCCAGATACTGACACATATATCCCAGATATTCCCGCTGGTGTTTTTTTTTTTTTTTTTTTTGTATTCCCGCTGGTGTACCCTGTCATGTTGCAGATGCGACATACCGTTGTTTTTTTATCCACCACTCTCTTGCCATCACCATTATAGCTTAAAGGGAATCCAAAGTGCACCCAAACACCAGACCTGTTGGTTATTGGAGGATCTTCTCATTTCTGGTCTGTTAAACGCATTGGCTATTTTGCAACGAGCCTTCAGCGCGTACTGAGTGAGCGAGCGCCTGCTGAGTAGCCTAACATAAACATATAAGATGGTGTTTTTTTCTTCTTCGGGAGTGTCAGGGGCGTTGCCCGTTACGTTGTTTGGGTTATTGGGCTACCTTGTTGAACGCATATCATTATATTTCTCTCTCTCTTTTTTTTTTTTTTTTTTTTCAAATATAATTAATTACTCCAACGAACCGTTCGGTATACATAATGCGTACCGCGTACCGAACCGAAAGCGTCGTACCGAACGGTTCAATACGAATACGCGTATCATTACACCCCTAATATATATATATATATATATATATATATATATATATATATATATATATATATATATATATATATATATATATATATATATATATTAAATTAGTGGAAAAGGTTCTTTAGATTATTAATATGTTCTTCAAATTGATTCTTTTAAGAACTGTTCACTGCAAGGTTCTTTGGGAACCCAAAATGTTTCTTCTATGGCATCACTGCAAATACCCATTTCTGAGACCTATTTTTAAGAGTATACGCTAAAAACACATTCGGACTCTAATCACTGTCAGTCGTTGAAATCATTTGAAATCTTGAAACGAGGAATTAAATGAGACCTAAATTAAGTCGCAATCAGCCGTTCCAGCTGTTCTGAAGTACGGCATTAAGATTCAGTGATAGAAACAGCTTTCCCACACATTCGACCAAGGAATCTCCTTGACTTCTCCATTTTCATGGTCATAGAGGCTCAAAATGTTTCAAAATCCCTTTTCAGAGATCGCTAGGGATGATTTTCATTTGTATGCCCTGTCAGGTACTAGGTCTTGGCACCGGGGCATCGTAACAATGGGAAAAGTGGGAGGAAGACATTCTGAATCTCATCAGCCTCTCTTCATGAAACACGACATGCTTTTAAATGCCTAGTTGACATTCATATGAGACACTATTTGAAAGCTTAAATGCTTAGTTCAATGATTAGAGCCAAAGCTCTGTGAATTTTAAAAAGTGCTAATTTTTTGCTGAAGATTATTTTCTTTTCATCTGTTGTTCACATCTTGTGTCCTCAGGAAGTTTGTTCAGCACACAAACTCTGTGCCAGATGTGGACTGGATAATGAATATTAATTGCATTATGTGACCGTTGGCAGAGATTTCTGCTTGATCATAATGCTGACGTTCCCCATCAAACCAAATTAACCTCATTAAAATATCTCGCTATGCACCCAAATTTGGGAAATAGACCAGTTTCTGAAAGTTTAAGAGGTTGCGATTAAATGTCAACGTACAAAAAAAAAAAAAAACATCCTTAGATCCGAACACATCTCAATGGGAGAATTGGTTTTCTGGGTTTCCAAATGCCTTGAAATTTCAGTGACTCTAAGGATTTCAATGACTATTCCATGTCTGTAAATCACATGTTTTAATCACCAGGTTTTCCATAACTGTTGCCATACCCTGGTCAGTATAGTTAAGCACATATTACAACCCTTCTGACCACAAAATTAACCTCAAGCTCATCTTTAAACAAGCGCCTGAATAATCTAATCAGAATAATCTTTAAATAATCTAATCAGAAAATACATCTGAAATCGCGCTTGGCTTTTCTTTCCTGTTTAGTTCAGTAAATCTGAGGCACATCGATATGGGAATTTAATTATAGCTTGTCAAAAAATGTAACTGGTTCCAAAATTTTGACTTCCTTCCATTTCTCCTCAACCGCCCCCACCTCTCAGTGTCAGATGTGAATATTCATGCCCCGAGGAAATACAAAAAAAAAAAAAACACAACCTTTTGATCTCTCTGAGGGGCCTTCACTGCACAACCTGCAGTAACTAGGCTCTCATCTGCATAATTACTCTACAAACAGAGCTGATGTTTGCTGAGTGTGAAGGGAGGTGCCACTTTTCATGACAATGTTGAGTATTAGGCCTGTAATCATTCAGCTAATGAGGGAAGACGCTAATAACCTTCCCTCTGAAGTTTGATATTAGATTAAGTTACTTCTTTTAAAGTGATGTTACCGTCAACGTTAGCCATGTATTGGGAGCCGGGTGTATTTAGACCTGTTTGTTTACCAAAACGTGTGGGGGGAACAAATTAGCATCGCTAATGTAATATTCACACTACAAAAAAGAAACAACCGCACGCACACAGAGCACATCACAGTGAAACAATGGGGTTTCGGAATCGCACACGGAGTCGTCAAAGCCGAAACGTTCATTTGAAAACATAAGAAATCAAGTTGGAACAAGACAGATGTTCAAAACAGGTAATCAAGGGCTTGATTTAACTTTGGCGTTCGTTTCTTCAAAACACTAATGAATCATTCAAAAGACAGATTCTCCGTAGGACACGGGCAACCTGTCGAAGTCGTGATCTCGAGATTGGGAGTTAAACGAACGGTGTAGTAAACAACACACGGTCGCTGTCGTCAATTGCTTCCAATTTGCTTGACATGCTGAATACAAATCTTTTTACATCTGCTCACACTAGTTACATTAGAAATTTAATTCATGGGACCACTACCAAAAAACTATTTATGGTGCTTAGCTGGTGTCTAGTTTGCAATATGTTGTTTTTAGAGGGTTTCTGGTCCACTGGTTACTCCAAAAGATGAGCTAATCTAACTTAAACCAAGTACATACTACATTCAGCCTACGATTGTCAACCGAGACAGATTTTGGACAAATTTCTGATGGTGTCACGGCCCTGCGGTCTAATGACTCCTACAATGGCCTAATGAAGAGAATAATGATACATGTGGAAAAACAGATCGATGTAAAAACAACATCATATCCTGTTTCTCCTCAAGAAGTCGATCCAAATTATGTCATTTCCATCCTACAGACATCTGCTGATAAATAAACACTGATATCTGGGTGCAGGAGAAATTCGACAGTTCATTTCCATCTACTACAGACACTGTTACAATACGAAGCTGGTTGAAATTGGGTAAACTTATCCTTTAACCAACAACAACAATGAAAATGCAAAGAAAAATGGCTTTAAACCAGCAATATCCTGCATTCATTCACAGTTTCTGCCCTGATGGTTTCTAGTAAGTGCTCATGCAGTGGATCACCATCTGCTCTGCACCTCAAGATTGATTTTGTCAGCAGGGATGTGTCTCGTATACAAGGTGTTGTGATAGGATGTCAAGACTCAATGTGCAGAACGCTTACTGATGGGTGAAGGTCAAATCAGAGGGTCTGTTTACCACTGTGATTACATCCTGATTACCATCATTTAGTTTTGTCACCTTGAACCGTTTGACAGTAAAGCTGCACTCCTTCTCAACACTTATCACTCAAACTTTGCTACGTCTACAAACGTGCAATTTTGTTTCTATTAAAGGGTTCTAATGAAGCAAGATCTGATATGTTCGCCAACCCACACTCCTGTAATTGAGTGTCTTTCTTTCTACATCTGATTTTATGGAGTGTGGCACCTTACGAAGACCTTGTGACAAGGCAAGACTTAAAATAATTAATGGGACTTGGCTAGTCACGCGCACATTTCCATTTTTTCCCCCATCCATTCAGTTGGAGATCCATTTCCCTCTTGAGTGCACCATTCATGGGAACTCATTTGCATATTAAAACCGTTGACATACATACATAATTTCAAGTCGCAATTATCACATTCAGCGAAAGGCGTGGGTGAGCTGTCCTTCAAAAACAATAGCTTTTAAGGATTCGTTTGGTAGTGGACTATCGTCTGACCGTTAACCAGTGATAAGCCTAGATAAAATTGCATGCTACTTGTACTAGTATGGAACAACAAGCAACAAGTAGCACTTTAAATTGATAGCCAGTTGACGTTATTTGTAGATTGCAATGTTTTTTTGCATCGACATACCACCAATGGGTAATTAGTTTCTATTGTAGCACATTACTGGCAGACAGAACTACAAATCAAAGACTTGACAATATTATGGGATACCAATGAGAAGTTTCTATATGAAATTACGTGACAGGAGATTATGTAACAGATATACTTTAAAGTTCTAACGAGCAGGATGCAGATAGTTTATCTGTAAAAAAAAACACCATTGCAGACTTGGCGTCCTCTCAAAATGTCTTTCTCCCAACCAAATCTGTCAATCCAGAACATGCAAAAATGACAGACAGGTATCCACTACCTACACATTTTTGATTGAGCCAAAAATGAAAAGCACAGCTAGCAAGGAATCAGGGGCTGTCATGCAGTGTGATTTCTCAGGACACCTTGTGAGCTTTTGGGTAACAGGGACATTTTATGTGACAGAAAAATGCCTACATGCAACAAATAAACCTGTCTACACTCAGATGAACTCTACTTGGGAAAAAAAAAAAGTATTATTGATCCAAGCTAACAAAGCTAATTCCCTCCTCTAAAAAGGTTTAAAAAAAAAAAAAAAGATTTTCTCCACCTTCCAAGAAGAGCCGAGAAAACGATCTGAGTGTCAAAACCCATCAGGGTCAATTCTTGGACTTGCCACTGACCTCATGGGAACTTTTAGAGCCCTGGTGAAAAAGATTAACAGGTTCTGTCAAGGCAGCACAAGACTCTTCATCGATTACGATTAGATCTCCCCAACGCCGAGGTCTGTGACAGGAGGGAGAAGGAGCGCTCTTAAAAAACCCATCTACCTTCGCCGTGGCAGGCTGCAGTGTTCATTTGATCCAAACAATTCGACTTTATCGAGATCAAAGGCATGGATCCAATATCCAGCGTGCAATAATTCTGGCAAACATTATGTTCAAAGGCAAGAGATATTTGAGGCAGACGAGGAGAAATGACATGGGAAAAAGTGACTGGGCTACTCAAGTGAATAGCATCCCAACCTTTTGCATTGTGTGGCGATTCAGAAGTATTTCAATGTGCAGGGAAAACGTGTGAACGTTGCCATCCAGAGATTGGACTTGTGGGATATTATCCTGTCAGGTGCTGAGGTCCTGTCAACTGCCCACTCAGTATCTACAGGGTTATTTTTATCATAATGATAGCAGCAGCTTCCTGTAGCTCAAACAAGTAGCTAACAAGAACAAGATCATTGGTTTGATTCCCAAGGAAGGCAAGAGATGATAGAATTGTACCTTGAATGCTTTTAATAAAAAGCATCTACCAAATGCATAAATGTAAAAGTAACCTGATGTTGGCACAAGTATTAACCACAACCACAGTTTAACCTCAAAAATGAGTTTGTTAAGCCATTTCAAACCAGTATAACTTTTGTAAGACGTTTTGTTTGAGCAATGGTTTTTATAAATAGGTATTCACAGCACAGAATCCACCATGTTTCCATTACAAACAAAAGTTGCCATACCATGTTAAAGCTTGCACCACTTGACCCGCCTCCGGGGTCTTTTGATTGGTGTAACATTTTTAATTATTTAACGCAACACTCGCATGCGAGATGCTTCAAAAGACTCAACAGTCATAAACCTCCGTAGAGGGCAGACTAAGAAAATATTAACAGGATTAAAACAACGAAATAACTGACACGGGAAAATTATGTTAGCAGGTCTAAATCTTGGTTTTGATTTCTTTTCACTTAATCGTCCAGCCCTATTTGGGATATTCCCATTTGGAAGCCAATTTTTATCAAAGCACTATATGGGTATTTTATAGAACGTTGGGAAACAACTTTGGACCCCATTCAATTTCGTTGTATGAACATTTGTGTGTGTGTGTTTATTTATTATAAATTGTTTGGGATATTTTCATTTGGAAACCATTTTTTATAAAACCGTCAGCTAGATGTTTTATACAATGTTGGGAACCAAACGTCTTTGGACCCCACTGACTTTCATTGAATGGATGGAAAACACACTTGAACATATTTCAAAATACCTTCTTTAGTGAAATATGATAAATTGCTAGGGATATTCCCATTTGGAAAAACATTTTGCTAAAAGCGGCAGCTATATTTGTTTCGTTGAATGTTGGGAACCAAACAACTTTGGACCCCATTGATTTTCATTGAATGGATAAAAAAAACCCAGTTTTTTTTCACATGATAAGATTCTTGGGACATTCCCATTTGGAAACTGCTTTCGACAAAGGCATCAGCATAAATGTGTTCTGAAACCCAGTCCAAGCCATATGTTTCAATGCACTGTAACTACATACTTCTGGACTCTGCCGAGTTTTTATAACTTCTTTGGTTACTGAGATGCTGCTCTCCACCTACCAGTTTCGAACAATCAAAAGAGGCTGCTCTCCGTGAGCTGAAGGGTCTATTACTTCTAGGTTAATGACAGGCCGTGTACCTGATTGCCAGCAGGCCCCGTGCACCTGTTTCAATTGTGCCTCCTTCCTGTATATCGCCGCAGAGAGCTCTGTATGCCTCCTATTCTTTTCAAAGGGCTGATGAAACCACAGACCCGAACATTTGCTTGATTTTTCGATGTCGAGCACCTATGCTTTTTTTGTGTTTTCACATCTGGATACAGAGACGGTCATGTGTAATTTCCATTCGCCGGTGGAACGCCGTGTTCCTTAAAAGCCGGAGGAAATAAATGACAGCGTGATTCCCCTCCTGACTCTAATTCTCCCGCTTCCCAGAGTTCACTTTACACAAAAATGAGCGCGCTTTGGGGCTCACAACAACACAACAAAACAAACCCCTCGTGGGGCTTTAAAACAGAGCGCAATTAGTTCCCAGAAGGAGCGTCTGGTGCGGTGACAAAATCCAAAAGCACAAACGCTCCGCCGTCTGTGTCTGTAATGAGAAGATGTCTGGGGAAACACTTTCTGTAAATGCGTCTATGTTCTACAGAATATAAAGCTGAAAAGTTTCACTGCATCTGAATCAACATTTGCTTCATGAGACCTGCAAGAATCGCTGGCATTCCTGACACCACATTAAAACTGAAGAAAGGTGGGGAAGATCCACCAATAATGCCTTGTGCATGGGTCGTGTGAGCTGTGCAATCATGTTAATTACTGACTCCACCATCTAATCTCTCACCCATGACAGACCTATTTATACAGTCGCTAGATATGGATCAGTCTTGCATAATAAAGATTGATTTGAGCCTCTCATATCTCATTTCATCTACTGCCCCCTACTGTACAACCCTTTATCAGCTCACATATTACTTCTGAAAAGCCACTTTCATAACTTACCAATCATTATAAGAAACAATGAAGGTGAGACTAATTCAGCTCCACTAGCTCTTACCTGCACTTTGTGATTTTTCTACAAGGAATTCTCTTATTTTCTCCACCCACAGATACAGAATACTCTCCCCTGTATTCTCCCTATATTAAAAACAGAAACAGATGTGACAGAAATTATACTGAATACAGATGACGGTTATGAAGTGTCAGTAGTGACTGATGCAGATATTACACGGACACACATACTCACACGTACAGCTCCTCTAAACTGTTGGCCAGAGTCATTCTGTCTGCTCCTCTTAGCCAGCCAGCGCTGTCAGGACACAAACAACACATCAGTCACACAAGCTATTCAGCTCCCAACACAAAACCCAAACCGCAAGCAATCAGACGTCAACCGTCAACGTTACTTGATCTGATATACGGGAGGCGCCGAGCTCGGGTAATCTGGAGGAAGTATGATCTTCAAACAGACAGAAACACACATTAGACATTCATGAACACATCTGTGACCCGTGAGCACAAAACCAGTCATAAGCAGCACAGGTGCATTTGTATGGGTCCAAAAATAACACTTCTTCTTTTATGCCAAAAAATCATCAGGATATTGAGTAAAGATCATGTTCCATGAAGATATTTAGTACATTTCCTACCATAAATATATAAAAACTGCTTATTTGAATAATAATATGCATAGCTAAGACTTCATTTGAACAACTGTAAAGATGATTTTCTCAGTATTTTGATTTTTTTGCTCCCTCAGATTCCAGATTTAAAAATAGTTTTATCTCAGCCAAATATTGTCCGATCATAACAAACCATACCACAATGGACAGCTCAATATTCAGCTTTCAGATGATGTATTAATCTCAATTTCATAAAATGTACCCTTCTGACTGGTTTTGTGCCCCAGGGTCACATTCAGCACACTGATAAGTCAGATGTGTGACTCTCGCACCTGTAAACAGAGCGTAAGTGTGGGCCGCTGCGAGTCATCTGACACTCGGATGCAGAAAACTCTGGCCGCTTCATCGATCACACACCACTCGTCCGCATAGATGGAGGACAGCGCCTCGATCTCCTCCATCTGCAACACACACACACACACACAGACACACACACACACACATTATAGGGCACCATGAGAAAACAAGCTTGATCTAAAAATGCAGAAAGTTTCCAGTAAGGTGTAGGGCGATAGAAAATACAGTTTGTACAGTATAAAAAACGTTATGCCTATGGGGAGTTCATGTAAAAAATAGAAGCACATTGTGTGTGTGTGTGTGTGTAAAACCTGAAATCTTTGCCGTTGCATGATGAAAAAATGATTCAAAGTAGTAAATGATGTTTATCTGAAAGTGTAACAATGCAAACAGGTTTTCTGTAAGGGGTAGGTTTAGGGTTAGGGGTAGATGTCAACCGATATATCGGCCGATATTTGGCATTTTTCATGAATTTTTTTTGATGAAAAAAAACTTTCATCTAAAGTATAATCATGTTTCTTTATACACATTTATTTTTTAATCCAATGTCAATTTCCTAAATATTAATAATTATTATTTTTAAATCATATCAGCTTTATATCGGCTATCGGCCCCCCTGCTTTCCAAGATATCAGCATCGGCTGCATAAAAAACACATATCGGTCGACCACTAGTTAGGGGATAGAAGATATTGTTTGGTCACTATATAAGTAATAGAAGTCTATGGAAAGGTATGTGTGTGTGTATGGTATTTATCACATTATGGGGACAAAATCTGCTCTCAAGTATAGTAACACCAATAAATTAGTTTATTTTAAACTTGGACATTTAATCCCATAATATGATAAATACCAGACAGACAGACAGACAGACACACACACAAACACACACACACACACACACACACACACACACACACACACACGCACGCACATCACGTGACCGACTCACCTGAGCCCGCAGGTCCGCGTCATCACGCTCCTCTGACGCGTCCATCTAATTCAACACATGCATCGCTGAACTGAGAAGAGTTATAGTCACAGTTAGTCGTTCTGATTCGTTATGATATACATATAGTATTGAGGCAGTAGAGAAGTAGAGTCGTCAGTTCAAAGTGTCCAGTGTAAAGCACGTGTGATCTTACAGGAGGAAAAACTCCAAAACAACTCACACTCAGCGCTGTTCACACACGTCAGAGCCACTCACAGTACTTCCGGGTTAGAGCATAGTCACGCGGGCACCACGTGTTTGAATATTGTTTTTGCACTATATGAATATTAAGATTAAATGATACAACTATTATTTTTAATTTATCTTTTTATTATTATTAGATGATATTTAATAAATGTAATATATATATATATATATATATATATATATATATATATATATATATATATATATATATATATATACACACACACACAGAGTGCGTTATATTTGAAAAATAATTTTATAGAATAATTATATAATTACTATATTTTTTGTGTTTGATTATTAATATTATTACATTAGATTTAATAATTTAGCAGATGTTTTTTTTAAATCGACTTGCAAATGAGGACAATAGAAGCATTTGTATTATTATTTTATTATTTTCATTAAACAAATAATGCTAAATAACTTAATGACTTTTGTAAAATAATGTTTTATTCATCACTAAATGAATATATTTAATATATTATATTTTGGTTCAATTTTAAATTCTTGACGTGTTCTAAATAAATAAAGTATATATTTGAGGATTGATATTATAGAATAAAATATATAATAATGTATAAATATGATGAATTTGTGTTTTGGATTATTAAAAATGTCCATATTACATTTAATAAATGTTATGATAATGCATTCATGTAACTAACATCTTGTATTACCTTAAATTAATGCAATATTAAATGCGATACTTTAATACACACACACACACACAATGAAAAAATAAGTAGATAGAACATATATATAAATATATATAGTTTTTTATATTTAAGGTTGAATTAAATTATTTATGCTGACAATAATACTTATTTTATTGTTTAAAATGTAAAATATTATTACAATATATATATTTTTTATCAATATTTTGTTTATTTTCATCTTTCTCTCTCTCTCTCTCTCTCTCTCTCTCTCTCTCTCTCTCTCTCTATCGATCTGCGGTGAACATCGAAAGAACGTTAATGAGCCAAGCCCCACTGCCAGCCAATCAAAACACGGCATTCGAAAGCGTCACCAACCAGCCACTAGCACAGGAGCTGCCTCATTAATTATTCATGACATGCCAATGTTGTTCCAGCTCACGCGGGCTGTCGGAGAACAACACGCCGCGAGCGAGCGAAGAGCGTCACCATGGCGACAGCGATCTATCTCGAACATTATCTCGACAGTGAGTAGAATTCACCTCTGTAGAATTACTCTCGATTTAACGGCTCTTTACGCGGGAGGAAAGGGTTCAGAAAGTTCCCGTTTGAGGATGTTTAGGTGGCTAATGTCAGATTAGCATTAGCCAGCTGCAGCTAGTAAGCCAAAATGCGTATTAGCGTCATTTCGACACTAAAGAACCGCGTAAATCTAATTTATTCTTTTATTTAACTGTTAGGTCAATATATATACGCGTCTACTGTAAAGCCACAGCAAGTTTTAAACACAGTACAGACAGTAGTTAGCCAGCATGCTAACAACATGCTAAGTAAACAAACCCAAGTTGTTATGATGTCTGTATGTGTGTGTGGGTGTATTGACAGAACACGTGTTAAACAGGTTTCTGTATGTTTCCTGCTTGAGAATAAAGTGACCGACTCAATCCAGAAGTTTCTTAATGTATGTAAACAACGTATTAAATTGTGAATGTGTTTTTGTGATGATCGCAGGCATTGAAAACCTGCCCTGTGATCTCCAGAGAAACTTCACACTGATGCGGGAACTGGACAACAGAGCCGAGGGTGAGATCCTGTCTACCTAGGGAGCATTTCTGGACATCATTAAATTTAAATATGAGTTACAATAAACACAACTTGGGCGGGATGGTTGTGTTTTGCTTTTGTTATTACCGCACATCAATGGTTATGTGACAGGTTTTTCTTCTTCTTCTTTCTTTGCAGAGAAGAAATGTGAGATCGATAAGCTGGCAGAAGAATACATCAAGAGCGTCCGAAACCTTGCTCCGGATCAGAGAGTGGAGCACCTGCAGAAGATCCAGAGCGGATTCAGCAAGTGCAAAGAATACAGCGACGACAAAGTGCAGCTCGCCATGCAGACGTACGAGATGGTCAGTAATGCAGTTGCAAATATTGAGAAATATCTTTAATTAATCAATGTTACTTACCTTTCTATTTGTTATTTCAGGATTTTCTATACTGAAAATGCCTCTAAATGTTCTTTTTTGGTTGTTGGCAAAAATCCTAGAATACTTTTTCTTGTTGTAAACATGATTTTATGGATTTTATATCAGATCTGAAATATTTAATTGAGTAACAAATGTCAAACATAGAGTTTGTTTCATATTAAATGTAATTTTCTGTATTTTATAATTGGCTTTTAAATATTTAATTGAGTAGAAACTGTTTTATTGTCAAAAAATCATAGTTTTTTTTAATAGTAAACAAAGTTTTATATGTTTTATACTCCGCTCTAAAATATTGAGTTAAAGTCAAAAATCAGATTTTTTTATTTTTATTTATTTATTTATTTATTCTTATACTCTGAAATATTGAATTGAGTAAAAAATGATGTATTGCCAAAATCATAGAATTTCTTTAATAGTCAACATAAAATGTTTAATTTAGCAGAAATGATTTTATAGTCAAAATAATACGATGTTTGTAGTAAAAATAAAATCTGTATTTTACACTCAGTTGTATTATCAAAAATCAGATTGATATATTATATATTTTTTAAAATATTTAATTGAGTAGAATTTGCAGTTTTTAAACGCAAATATTTATATGATTTTTAGTTTACCTTTATTTTAAAGCAGCAATAAATACAACTTTGTTTTGAGATTTTAACTAACCAAAATGAAATTAGACAAAAGTATTTCTCACTCTCTGAATCATGATAAAAAGAAAGATGTTTATAAATAATAATAAATGACTCCTTGTTTTATTAAAGTACCGTACCTTTGCACTGGGACTCTGCATCCATTTTGTTCTTGGTATTATTATTAAAAATAGCGTGAGTCTTTTCTCTTCAGGTGGACAAACACATCCGAAGGCTGGACGCCGATCTCGCTCGCTTTGAGAACGAGCTGAAGGAAAAGTTGGACGTCAGTGGCTACGAAAGTCCAGACAACAGATCGGTCAAGAGTAAGACAGACGGTGGCTCGATTCGGCCAAATATAACATATGTCACAATCAACATGATGTACGAGGGTAATAAAACCAAACTGCTGTCCTTTCGTAGAAGTTAGCGGTCGAGGAAGTCTGAAGGAAAAACGACGGCCGAAAGGAAGAGGACGCAAACCTTCAGACGACGACTCGCCGCGGAAAAAGAAAATGAAGAACAGGTGGAACATCAAATAAAAACTTGTTAGGATGAGTTTGTTTCTTCATCAGATTTGGAGAAATGTAGCGTTACATCACTTGCTCACCAGTGGATGTGAATGGGTGCCGTCAGAACGAGAGTGCAAACAGCTGATTAAAAACATCGCAATAATCCACACCACTCCAGTCCATCTGGAGAAATCAAAAGCTGAAACAAATCCATCATCAAGACGCTTTAAACTAAAATACTATCCATAATAACGCTTCCTCCAGTGAAAAAGTGTGCTGGACTGAATCAGGTGAGAAATCTGCACGGATCAAGCACCAGTCCGAAACCGCTCTAAACAAACATGTGACTTTTCACTGGAGGAAGCGTTAGTATGTGATGTTTGTATCATCTGTTTGCACTCTCATTCCGACGGCACCCATTCACATCCATTGTAGAGCTAGTGATGCATTGCCACATTTCTCCAAATCTGATGAAGAAACACACTCATCTACATCTCATGTTTGCTCAAACATACAGGTGTGATGTGACGTTTTCATTGTTTTTATGTTTCGGCAGCCCTGAGTTCTCCGACTCCGTTCTTCCAGTTCACCCATCAGACGTCTTAGACATGCCCGTCGACCCCAATGAGCCCACGTACTGCCTGTGCCACCAAGTGTCATACGGAGAAATGATCGGATGCGACAACCCAGACGTACGGCGTAACGCTTCAAACAGTGTACTAGCATTTCCTCCTAGCATTTATCTAACCTGAATGCCTCTGTCAACAGTGTCCCATTGAGTGGTTTCACTTCGCCTGCGTTGATCTGACAACGAAACCCAAGGGGAAATGGTACGTCGGTCCGTTCGCCAGAGAAAACGCCAATATCTCAAGTTTGGAAACGGTAGAAAACAACGTTTCTTTTCTGTCTTCCAGGTTCTGTCCGAGATGCACCCAGGATCGAAAGAAGAAATGAGATGCACCTTTGTAACTTCGAGAGATTACATTTCTATATGAATATATACGTATGCATATATATATGTATTTTGTCTAAGTAGTAAAATAGGATAATATATATATACTCCTTTATATGGCCGTGATGAAATACGAGAAAACAAAGTTTTTATTTTTGAAAGTACTTGAAATGTTTCCATATGTTTAAGTTCCACTCTGTGTTGTCAAATTGTCATTTTCAGACAATCTAGGATATATTATATATGATATATATATATTTTTTTCTCTTTACTTACTGATTAGTATTTCCATTTCTATGAAGCTTCAAGCAAATTTCATGTCATTGTGCTTTTGCTAGTGAAATGTTTTGAGCGTGGCACAAGTCATTCGAACGAATTTCACAAACTTTTAACGCGCTGAATTTGGCATCAAACATTGGATATGTGTTTGTCTTTCTTGCACTTAAAGTATAACGCGACTACTTTTTTTCTGCAACTATTGATTTGCTTTGAAATTCAAACTTGTTGTTGGAGCAAAGTGAAACTTTGAAGTGCAGGTGATACGTTTTATTGTTATAATTCTGTAATTCCAGAAGATAATCCAAAATCTCATGCAGCATAAGTGCTGTGTTTAAGTGTCTTTTTTTTTCATTTAAATTCTGCTTTATCTTTCGCTGGTCGCAATTATATTTTGCAGAACTTAAAGTGATTAACTACTGTGGAAGCTTGTTTCCACCTCAGAATTAAAATATTATAAAAGTTTATTCTTCATTCAAGCCATTCTCCAAATGTCACAAATTCTGAAGCTAATGTGGCAATAAACTTGAATCAAGTCAAGAAGTCCTGTCGCAATTCTGCCTTTTTTTCTCATCATGTGAAAAGTCTGAATTGTGAGATACAGAGCCGCACAATGTTTTTTATTCTGTGGCAGGAAAACAACAACTGAATTGCGAGATATAAAATGTACAAAGATGTAAGTTTTTTCTCCACAATTTTCTAAATTCTTTAGTTTATATCTTGCAGTTGTGTTTCTGATTCACCAAGAAATAAGAGTTTTTTTTTTTTGCAGTTGCGAGTATTATGTATCGCAATTTGAACTTTTCTTCTCTGAATTATGAGTTTGTATCTTAGATTATATATTTAGTTTATATAAAGCCCAAAAAATTATTTTGTCGCAGAAAAAAGGTTTATATTTTCTTAGTGTTTTTTGTTTCTGCTATGTAATAAAAAGTAAAGTAAAAAAAAAAAAAAATAGACAATTGCAATTTGTATCTTAATTCTGAGTTTATATCTCACAATTCTGACTCTTTTGCGATTGCAATTTTATATGCTTTAATTTGTATCTTGGAATTCTGAATCTTTTCTCACAAATGCAAATTTAATTTAATTTAATTAATTTTTTTCGCATTTCTTTAGTTTATATCTCGCGATTTTGCTTCTGCCATGGAATAAAAAAACAATAAATATATTTCTGAGTTTATATCTCACATTTCAGATTTTTTTTTCGCAATTGGAAGTTTATACGTCAGTTTAGACTTTTCTCACAGTTCTTTAGTTTCTATCTCACAGTCCTTACTTTTCCCTCAGAATTGTGAGATATAAACTCTTAATTGCGAGAAACTAAATTCGAATTTTGAGATAAAATGTCGCAATTACCTTTTTGATTGTGGGGCACACAAAAAAAAGAATTATGAGATCAATTTTACTTTCTTTTGATTACCTATCCTTAGTTTATATCTCGCAATTGTGTTTTTTTTTTTTTTTGGAATAAAAAAATGTAACTGTGACTTTCTATCTCGTAACTCAATGTTTTGCACGCAATTGCGAATTTATGTAAAATTCAGACTTTTCCTCTTAGAATAGCAATTCTTTAGTTTGAGAAATGTGAGATATAAACTCATAAATGGCAGGAATAAAGTCCAAACAGTGAGATAAAAAGGTCACAGTTAATTTTTTTTATGTTTTTATCCCATGCGCTCAAACAGGTTAGCATTAACCACCGTGTTTCAAAGCCCATCCTGAAGAAGCGTCTTGCTCCAGTTCTGAATGTTTGAAGCGTGTGGTTTTGGCAGTATCTGCCATCATTTCTCCAGCAGCTCTGATGCACTTTTTAATGACCAGATTTGGCACTTATGACCAGAGCGCTTTCAGATTCACTGCTGTTTTTATGGCTGTAGAGGTTGGAAGAGCAAACTAACTGTCAGTGGATCAACCAAAGTGAGATCAAGCGGTGTTAACGCTGGTCGTGTGTTATTTATCATTCTCTATGTGATCCAAATATAAAACATGAAATATTTCCTCCATCATATTGACGTGAGACTACCTTATTGAACACATGTACCTGTACTCTGTATCAGTCTGTGACAATCAAGTATTTTCATGTTCAACTATCCTGAAATATATGGACTAGATACAGCTTTTCGTAAAACAAATAAATATTTACCAGTACATCTCCTCTGTCGTTGGAAATGTATGTATTAAGTATTTTGAAATATGAAGCAGTGGTGTTTTAGTATGTGGTTTTATTAATATTTAGAATTTAGTTTTAGATTTTCCCTCTTCGTTTTATTTTTAAAGTTGTAATACATTTTAGTAATTTTTAATCTTAAAAACAATCTTATTTGTTACTATTTTCATAATTTTTTATATATTTTTTATGGCTTCTATCTTCGTATTTCTGGATATTTTTATTAAGTTTTCATTTATATATATTTTTTATTTTCATTTTATTTAAAAGTTTTAATAATTCGTTTTTTTCCCTGTCTTTATAATAAATTGTCTTCTGTCTTTCTCTTCATTTTAGTTGTAAAGTTCGAATAATTATATTGTTAAATACTGTATGTTTGTTTAGTTTGTATTAATCACAATTTACACATTTCTGTTAGCATTTCATGATTTTTTTATTAATGTTAAATGTGTACATTTATTGTTGAATGTGTTTTAGCATGTTTAGTTTTTGTTGATGTTTTGGTTTGACTAAAAGTTAATCTTTTTTTTTTTTTTTAAGTCACACAAAATTAACAAAAAATTAAAGTATTCAGGCTTAGGGTTTCAATGTCCTACTTTATGTAAAAGAATCGAATGGAAAACACCAATAAATATATATAGAGGAAGTGACCTTAAAGCAACATGTAGCAGCAAATGTATGGTTCATCATCAGAAAAGCCCCATAATGCACCAGTTCTCCGTGTGTCGTTTCGTCTGGTCCTCTAGAACCCCTCGTCGGACGGCTCTTCGTCCCAGCTGCACGTCTCTCGCACGCTGTTCTCTGGAAACTCCACCTCCAGGTCGTAGACGAAGTCTGGGTCGTCCTTGTGTTTGCGGTTGCGCTCGAACAGCTGGTCCATCTGGGCCTTCCTGCGGTTCAGCTCCTCGTCGCTCAGCTTGTTCAGGTCCTCGTCGCTGGGGTCAGACGCCCGTCGGGCGGCGAGGCTCTCCTCCAGACTGAGACCCTTCAGGTGATCACGCAGTATGAGGTGAAGCCTCTCCAGCTGAGCTAAAGACACCGACTCCAGATACACGCTGTGACGCACGTGATGCTTCAGCCTCTCTGCTGCTCGACTGCAGTCTAGAGACAGAGTCATGACTTACATCCACATACAATAGTGCAGCCAGACATAACAAACAGATGAAGTGTGCTCCGAGATGCAGAAGAGTTTGTTTCTTCATCAGATTGGGAGAAATTTAGCAATCTATCACTGACTCTCCAATGGATGTGAATGGGTGCCGTCAGAACGAGAGTCCAAACAGCTCATACAAACGTCACAATAATCCAGAAGTAACCCACACCTCTCCAGTCCATCAGTTCACATCTTGAGAAGAGAAAAGTCAAACCAAAACAGCTCTAAACAAACACACGGCTGGATTTCGACGTGAAAGACAACAGGAGAAGGACACTGGAGCACTTAAGTAGCAGAGGTATATTTGTAGCAATAGCCAACAATACATTGTATGGGTCAAAATGATTGATTTTTCTTCTATATCACGTCATATCTACGATATACCATAGCCAAATATTGATCTATCGTATCAAACCATACATCAATGTAAAGCTTATTTATTAGAAACGATCCCTTAAGACTAGTTTTGTGTTCCAGGGTCACACATTTTAACACAGAGGTGATGGTTTGAAGTTAAAAACATCTCAACAATGGATTCTCTAGATGTAAACTGATGGTGTGAATTACTGTGGTGTCTTTATCAGCTGTTTGGACTCTCATTCTGACGGCACCCATTCACATCCACTGGTGAGCGAGCGATGCGATACTATATTTCTCTAAACCTGATGAAGAAACACACTTATCTACCTCTCAGATGACCTGACGTCGAGGACATTTCCAGATAATCTTCATTTTAGGAGCACTGTTTCTTTAAGACAGTATTTAATCTGTATTTAAGTGCGAATGGCGGTTGATTAATGCCTTACATCACAACACAGTGTTTGCTGACGGCTCTCAGACAGACTCACCCGAGTACTGAGAGAAGTTCCTCACAGGTATCACTCTCTTCCTCGTCTTGCTCGTGTTTTTGTTCTCGTATATGAGGATGATGGAAGGAGGGATGAATCTCACTCCACATCGCTTCGCTACTATCGACATGTTGCTGCTGCTGCTGTTGTTGTTGTAACGGTTTCTTCTGCTGCTGACGGAGTTTCCGCGCGCGACGCTCCCGCGCGCCCCCTGCTGCCGGAGCGACGTCACCAGACCCGGAAGTGGAACCGGGATCAAACCATGAGCGCCGATCGACCATGGTTAGGGTTTATTTATTAGCAATTATTTTGTGTTTTATCAATCATGTGGATTCAAAAGAAGGTATTTGCAATGCTACACGTGCTTGATTTATTATTAGTCACCAATCCGCAACAACTTTTTGCATTTAGCCTATTTTATTTCCCATTCAGCAGATTGTTTTCCTCCGGGGTGGTTGAAGTCAGTGTCGCTGTCCGTGAAGATTTCCAAAGCAGGATTTCACAGGTGTCCTCCAGCTCCTCACGTGTGTTTTCATGTGTGTGTATGGTGTTGTGATGGTTAGATGTGATGTTTGTCTTCTAGAGATCTTCAGTACACAGTTGAGTGGAGCGACACGGATCATGATGTCCAGGCTTTACTGCTTCAGAAGATGCCCAGCGGAGTCTATCTGGACGAGTACCAGCTGGAGACCCTGAGACGGGACACCGGTTTGGAGGTCAGCACTGTTTCACAGCAGTTCCTGTTGAAAGTGTGTCCGTGTTTTTACTGATTGTTGTTTTCTAGGTTCTCCTGGATTCGAAGGTTGATCTGGAGGCTCCAGAGTATCTGTCGTCTGGGTTCACAGCGCTGGTGTTTCTCTCAGGAGCACGCGAGGCTGTGGTCCCCGTTCACGGCCGATATCACAGACCCTCAGACTCCAGCGAGCGCGTGAGAGTAGACCTCGAGAGGCCCAGACTGCTGCTCCGATCAGACCAGTGTGAGACACACACACACACACACACACACACTCGCTGAATGATTCAGAGCTGGTCTGTGTGCTGACCTCCTGGCGTGTGTCTGTGCTCCTCTCCATCACAGGTCCTGGGGTCCGTGGGGTGGTGGTTGATGCTCCCTGCACCGTCAGCAACCACAGCATCTGCTCCTGGAGGGAGATCCTGGATCTGGAGGTGATGCTTAGAAAGACTAAGGGCTAAGAACACGATCTGTGCATCCTTGATCAATAATATTTGAGTGTATGATGCAGTATGTGTCATAACAATATTATTTTTGAGTACTGTTTTATGCATTATATAAGAATAGTAACGTGTTTATATCATTTTATCTTTAGAATGTTAAATATAATTATACTAATAATATATCACTGCAAAGATCATACATATTTTAATGTAATTAATAAATAATATGTAGTATTATTACTTATAATGATAAGAGTTTATATAAACATGCACAATATAATAATAATAATACATGCTTTAATATAGCCTTTTTTAATGTTTATAATAAATATGTATTATAGTAATACATAATTTAATTTAAATTATTTATAATTATAGTAAAATATAATTTTTATTTATAACAGTAGTAGGGCTATACAATATTATAGCAAAGTCTATGCATGTTTGTAAGTAATATATTTTTAATTATTTATAATATGCATACTGTACTTTACTGTAACACACACATACTTATAATAAGATACTGTTATATAATATATATAAATAAATATTTAAATGTTATTTTTTATTGATATTTAATAAAATATATCATAGTCAGAGTTCATGCATGTTTTAATAAAATGTATTTTCATAATGATATAATTTTAAATAATACATTTTGTATATTATAGTTATAACATATATGTTTGATAATAATATATAACAATATTATTATTCATAATATAATACTTTATAAAACATAAAATTTGTATTCAGTTGTATATTTATAATAGCATTATTTATAATAGGAATATTATTTTATATAATATAAAACCAAATGTTTTGATTTATTTTACTATCATTAATATTTATATATAACGTGTTGCAAAGTTCATGCATTCTTTATTAAAATGTATATTTATAATAATACACATTTATTGTAGCAAACTTCATGCATTTTTAATAACTTGTAGATTTCTAATACTTATTTTTAATAATAAACATCTTATAATATAACAATACCCAATATGTGCAGGTAGTTTTATGTGTATAATCAGACAGTTGAGTGTTGTTTCTGATGTGTGTGGTTCAGGGCGATGCAGGGCTGAGTCTGGAGCTGCCGGTCGGTGACTCCTCCATGATCTTCAGCGTGTGTGTGGTTACTGTACTGACCACCGTCCTGAGCTGTGTGTACCTGCTCCGAAACATCTGGAGACACGGCAGCTTCTGAGCACACACCAGAGTCAGAGGAAACCCTGCAATGAACACGAGGTCATCACAGGGGATTAATTATAATGTAATACTGAGATTGTAAATAAAGCTGAATGTTACTTTGTTTAAAAAAATACTTTGTGTCTGATGGTTTTTTCATCAGTATTTTAAATATATATATATATATATATAATATTTTAAATAAGTGTGGAATTATAAGCAGTAAGATTATTGCTATTATATACAAATATATATTATATATGTATTAATATTTACATAAAAAAATGAATAATCGTCATAAAAACAAGAATTAAAAAGTTCCCATTGCTGCTGATTTAAAACTGTTTAATTGTAACAGTTGTATAGTTAAAATCATGATAGTTATTAATTTATTCTGACCAGGGGCGGATCTAGAAAAATATTGATGGGGTGGCGAGAAGGGGGCGGGAATTTTTGAGGGGTGGCAACATATGGCAGAAGTATATATACTGAATTTAGTCACAGTTATCACAGATTGATGATAAATATATGTGCACACTACAAAAGGACACAGGCTATCACTTACAAACTTAATCTCATGCAATCAATGTCTTGCATTTGAAACAGTTCATATAAGGAATAAGTGACCATACCCCATAAGCACCACCAAAGTCTATACCAATATCGCATGTAACTTTAGAGACGGTCCCTAAATTGAGACTCGTCCAACGTCCAATGTTTTTTTTACTTTTAGTTTTCTTTTCTCTTTGCTGGATTGCTGATGTACTCTACCCGGGCATAGATGTTCATCCATCAATTATGAACATTTAGCAGCAAACATGAGGTGCGAGCGGTCGCGAGCGCGGATGGGAGAATGGAAGAAGTTTTTTTTTTTTTTGAGCATCTGGGATGGTGCCCCCTCTGGGAGTTGGTGCACTACTCTGCTACTAAACACCTTTAATATTGCAGACACTAGTCCATATCGAGATTTGATTAAATGCTATACTTTTCATTTATTCATTCAAAAATGGCCGAATTCCGTGACGGTCTGCTTTATACAGCAAGTTCCATTTCCACGATTCAATCCCTGTCACTTTTGAAACACAAACGGGATGAAAGTGTGAAAGTTCGGACACAAAACAAAGTTGTTACGTATCCTCACGCTTTTTAAAAGTGGGCAACTATGTTTGACAGGTGCAATATTTGAAAATCGAAAATTATTAACTTTTATTTTAATTATTAACAAAGCGTGTTCGCGAATCATTTGAGTCAGTTTGGGGATCGCGAATCATTTGAATCAGTTCGGAAGTTCGTAGCGTGATCGCGAATCATTTGAGTCAGTTATGGGGATCGCGAATCATTTGAGTCAGTTTGGGAGTTCGTAGAGGGATTGCGAATCATTTGAGTCAGTTATGGGGATCACGAATCATTTGAATCAGTTCGGGAGTTCGGAGCGGGTTCGCGAATCATTTGAGTCAGTTTGGGGATCGCGAATCATTTGAATCAGTTCGGGAGTTCGGAGCGGGTTCGCGAATCATTTGAGTCTGGGGATCGCGAATCATTTGATTCAGTTCGGGAGTTCGGAGCGGGTTCGCGAATCATTTGAGTCAGTTTGGGGATCGCAAATCATTTGAATCAGTTCGGGAGTTCGGAGCGGCTTCGCGGATCATTTGAATCAATTCGAGAGGTCGGAGCGGGTTCGCGAATCATTTGAATCAGTTCGGGAGTTCAGAGGGGGATCACGAATCACGAAAGATTCGCGCTCGTAAATTTTCAAATTGGCCATAACCTTTAATTCGTTGCAGCCAACTGGGGTGGCAGCAGGGGTCACCCCGGTAGATCCGCCCCTGATTCTGACCCTATTTTCATGATAGTTGATAACGTAAATGGTTATGATACTAAAATCACCTTAATATATTAATGCAAATTATAATTTATTATTATTAATAGTAATAATAAATATTAATCTTACGACAGTTTTTCTTATTGTTATTATGCTTGTTATGTGTCATCAAGATTTTGAGATATATATTTTATATATATATATATTTTTTATTTTATTTATTTATATATATATATATATATATATATATATTCTTATCAGCAAATATACGATTAATAATTATAATATAAAAAAATATAAGTAATATGTATAATGTATGCGATCGCCGGACTTTTATTTTGTCGCTCGTTTCCTCAGTATCCGGTCGCACCGGAAACAGTCTCTGGCTGTTTGCTGCAGGCGAGGGCAGAAAGAGACGCTGCTGGGCGCCTCCCCTTCCCCAAACCAGCACAAAAAACTGCCGAAATTACAGTGATACGCTGCAGATAACGGCGTAGAAACCTTCCGACGGGGCTTCCGCGTCGCCTCAGGCCTCCTCCCGGACACAGCAGCTCCTCCGCGGCCCGCCGGAGCGCCGCTCACTGAAGTCTGCGCTCCGCTTCGCAGGTGAGAGCCGCGACAGAACCCGAGATCCTCCGCCGCGTCCCGAGCCCCCGCGTGCCGCCTCCCCCGAGAGAGAGAGCCGGAGAGCGGCCACGGGCCTCGAGGCGAGCGCTGGGGCTTCTGTCCGGTGCGGTCTGTGTTGGGCTCGGGTTTCTCTCTGAGTGTGTGTCGCTTCTGCTCGCGCCACAGAACAGAGATCGATTACAACAACAGGAGCGGGTCAGCACATATAACAATTAAACACCGCTCGTTAATCAACTAACGTTAGTGCTGATGAGATCCATCCTGAAGCCAGGACTCCCTGGAAGAAGAGATTTATTTGATCTCAATGGGACCTAACTGGGAAAAAAAAAGATAATTAAAAAGCCTGTTGGGATTTTAGTTCATATGTTTTGGATAAATTAAACGAATTTATTATTATTATAATCATTGGGTAATTTAATTTTTTTGTTTTTGTTGTTTTTAGGACAATTATTATTTATATATTCTGTCATTATTGTTGTGATAATAACGCATAAAATAGTAATGATGTGTGTTAAATCATCTGAATATTTCCCCCTCAAAATATAATGAATTAAAAGGTTCCCATTAATGCTGATCTAATAGTTAAACTGCAATATTTTTGTTGGTATTTTTAATTTCCCACATTTTATTTCCATTATAATGAAGCGTTGTTTAGTTTGATTAAAAAAAAAAGTGTTTTCAAAAAAAAAAAAATCTTTATGCAAAAAATATATATATTTTTTATTATTGTCGCATTAATTAAATCTAAAATTGCAATAATGGAAAAAATATATCAATATAGTTTCTATTTTTTAAACTAATATTAATGGTGTTATTATTTTCAAAGATGAGCAACTATGAAATTTCAAATTTTTTATTTTATTTTTTTATTTCTTTATTTGTTTTATATACAGACTTATCATCAGTCAGTGACTAAACTAAAATAAATAACTAAAAAACAAATTAATAAAAACATTATTTAATATAATTTAATTACTTGAAATAAATGTTAATGCGGATAATGATATTGTGCATAACTGCAGTCTTCAGTGTTTGTGATGTGTTTGTGTGTTTGTCGCTGATGCCGCTGGTTCGTCTGCGTGGCTCATCTCTCCGTTGTGCTTCCCTTCTGCTCTTGCAGCTCTAACTCCTCCTTTTCTTTATCTCCACCTGTAAACGTTCCCCTCCACCCACTCCTCCTCTCTTTTCTTTCTGCTCGTGCGGGACCATGTGTGATAATGGGGATCTGGAGGACAAGCCGCCCGCTCCGCCCGTCAGGATGAGCAGCACCATCTTCAGCGGCGCCAAGGACTCGCTGGCAGCTAACCACAGCTCCAAGCCCCTGCCCTCGGTGCCCGAGGAGCGCAAGCGCAACAAGATCTACTCCATCTTCTCCGGAGCCGAGAAGGGTGCGTACCCTAGGGCAGGAAAATTCATCCAAAAGCTATCGAAATACAAATTCAGACGTTATTTTCTCCATGATGATTCTTAAAAATCCTATAAATACTTTCCCCTTAACTCTTGTGCATCAATTTAAATAATAGTCAAAAACTGCGACATTTGACGCTCGGTCTCATTTTTGGAAGATTGTTGTTGAAGTTCAAAAGGTTGTACAAAATTGAAACCAAAAAAGTAAAGTTATAGATTTTTGAGTTTATGGGACATTTTTATATAAAATTAGTGCTGTATTTTAGTGCTGTTATATAGTGCTATATGTATTTTATTTAGTGCTGTCATACGATTAATCGCGATTAAATGTATGACAGCACTATATATGTTATAAAACAACTCAAAAGTTGATAGAAAATCAAAGCCATGAATCCAAACAAGTTGTGTTCCGGATTTGAAGTTGATATCTTAAAAAATGGGCTTTTAGTAGGAGTTTGTTTGGGTGCAGTACCAGTCTCTTCCTCTTGGATTCTAGCAAACGTGATTCGCAGCACAGTATGATTCGTCTCTCTCTCAAAGATTACAGGTGCGCGTAAACTTTTATTAGTTGAGTATATTTACAGTACGAACCTTTAATGAACTATGAGGCAAAAAATTCAATATAAATAGTCATCATCAGTAATGTTAGCATTCAGTAATCGTTATTGATGTAAAGTGTTGTAAATCTAAATTAGAACTGCTAAAAAATAATTTTTATTACTTGAAATAAGTGAACATAAACACTTTTTGTTGTTTTATTTTTTTTAAGTATTTAAATTCAGTTAGTTGCCAAAATGACTTTTTTTTAGGTTAAAGTGAACTATTAAATTAAAACAACAACTAATAAAAAAGATGTATATAACAAAGTAATAGAAATGACAAAAACACAACAAATTACTGAAACTTTGACAAAATGGAAATACAATATAATTAAGACATTTATGAATTATTAATATAATATTAATGATAGAATCATAGTAAAATAACACTGATGGTTGTATTGTGTTAATTACTAGAAATAAAAAAATATTAGCTGAAACATAAATGTTTAAATTCTCAATTTGTTTACTTGTTATAAATAATTAAATGAGATGTTATTGAAAGTAAAAACTAAGCAACAAATAAAAACTATATAGACATTTAATAAGTAAAAATAATAAAAATGTAAAACGCACAAATTTGTTAACTTTTAAATTGAAACTAAAACATTTTAAGAAATGCAAAAAAAACTAAAACGAATTTAAACTAAAAATATATATTGAAACAACGTATAAACGAAACATTAAATATTAGTTGCAGGATATTTTTTATATTTTATATACATTATTTTAATACATTATTATTATTTATTATTTAAAATTTTCTACGTTGTTACTATTTTGCACCAATTGACATTTTATTTGTACTTCTGAAAATGTGATTGAGTTCATCAAACTGAAAAAGATGCTTTAAATGCACCTACATTACACTCAAATCCATCAGCGTTTGAACCTAAAAAGCTGATGTGTAAATCAGTAGTGTTAAGTGTGAGGTCTGCAGAGCTCTGTTGGTGTTGTGTGTGTGTGTGTGTGGAGATGCATCAGCTGGTTTCACACCCGGCTCCAGTGTGAAGCGTCCAGATGACTCTCAGTTAAGATCGTGACCGTGAGAGATTGTGTGTGTGTCTTGTGACAGGCGGCCGAAGGAAGGACCGAGATAAAGAGCGTCCCGAGATCTCTCCGCCGTCAGACTTCGAGCACACCATCCACGTGGGGTTCGACGCCGTCACCGGAGAGTTCACCGTAAGACTGAACAGACATTTACTCACATTATTCAGCTCATCTGTCCATCTACTTACATTACTGTAAAGCTAGGCATATCTGTCTCCATCCGTCTCTGAATAGCAAAAATAATGTGTCATTTTACACATGTATATTTATATATGAGCAAAAACAGAGAACTCAGTTTTTTGTTGTTGTTGTTTTTCAAAATTCATTTTGAAAAAAATGATTTTTTTTTTTCAAAAAGCCAGAAAAATGTCAATTTGTTTCTCTCTCTCTCTCTCTCTCTCTCTCTCTATATATATATATATATAGAAAAAAAATTGACATTTTTCAGGCATTTTAATTATTAAACTGAGGGGTTTTAAATAGTTGTTGTTGTTGTAAGGCGTTTCCTGTTTTTGTACTGTTATTTGCACTTTGCCGGTAAATATTTACAATAATGTAAAGAATATAAAAACAATTTAAATAAATAGTTTGGTTTCAGTGTGAAAAAATGTTTGAATTTGACGTATGAAACGTTTATCTATTTTCTATTGAAATGTTATGTAATGAGATGTTTTATTTTATATTTTGTAGCTTATATTGCTATGAGAACTTTACTAATGAATATTGGAAACAATGTAACCAAATAAAACCACATTTTTATAATATTATTACTTTTTATGTTAATAGGAAATACTTTTAGGTTAAGGAAATACTTACGTTTTTATTTTTATTGGATATCAAACTGAATGATTTAAGATCATGGTTACTATAATGTTGCAAGATTTTTAAATATATATATATATATATATATATATATATATATATATATATATATATATATATATATATATAAATAATATAAAATTGTAAATATATATTTTTTTAAATTGTAGATTGCACTAACACTTTTAACAATACGTATTTAAAATATATCCAATATAAAATTACTTTTTTTAAATTTAAAGTCTTATTAGACATTAATCTGAATTATTTTATTTGGTTGTTATTAAGAATGTATAGTAGTAAGAAAGTTTAATTGTATAGTTTTTCATTAAGTTGCCAAAAAATAAACTTTTTAATCTATTTTTTTTATTATTATAATTATATGTGTAAAAGTAAATGAAGCTGATACATTAAATGAATGAACGAAATAATTAAAGCAAGATTTTTATTCTGGATTTATAACTGACACAATGGATAATTTACGTTTTTTTGACCGAATATTGTAATGTCTAGCAGAAATGATGCATGGCTGAAACCTGGTAAATGAAGCGAAACTCAAACCTGGTGATGATCTCTGCAGACATGGGCCACATGCTCTGATATCTGAATCACGGGTGGGCGGTTGTGTTTGATCAGGGGTTTGTGTTTGTCTCAGGGGATGCCGGAGCAGTGGGCGCGCTTACTGCAGACCTCCAACATCACCAAATCCGAGCAGAAGAAGAACCCGCAGGCCGTGCTGGACGTGCTCAAGTTCTACGACTCCACGGGGAACGGCCGGCAGAAGTACCTCAGCTTCTCCTCAGGTCTGCCGACGACTCGTTATATACTAGATTACGCTCATGTTCACCTGATACTGACCGCTTCTCTCCTCCTGTCTGTCTGTAGAGAAGGACGGCTTTCCCTCGGGTGAACAATCGGTGCGTCTGCTTCACTGTACCGTCACGGAGATACTCCTCCTCCTCCTTATTAGTCTTTAATTTCTTAAGTTTAAGTGACTTTGTTGTGCATTTTTATTTTAGACTCATTTGCAAAGTAAACTTTATTGTAAACTATTTACAACACATTTATTATTTGTGTTTTTAAATTATTTTTCTATAGGCTTTATTAGTTTTTATTTCAGCTTTATTAATGTTAATGCATAAGTAAAACTAAATTTAATGCTGCTTTGGCATCAATAATGATTGTCCTGCTTTCCTTCGTTAAACCCAAGCCTGTGAAGAAGTCCCCCGAGCCCTCGTCTCCAGTCAAAGCGGTGGATGACGATGAAGATGAAGACGATGAGGAGACGCCGCCGCCTGTTGTCGCACCTCGGCCAGAACACACTAAGAGCGTAAAAGACACTTTAAACATAGTGTTTATGTACATTATAGACTACACTTTACAAGTAGACTGTATATAAATAAACTCCAGATATGTGGTTATTTACACTGTTCATTTAGCATTGGATTTCAGTTTATTTTCAAGAATTTAGTAATGTAGTTTTTTCCCCTTAAACATTGTTTTCTTTTGTATGTCATGTCTGTTCAGTTAAACAATAGCGTTATGGAAATGTTAAATAAAATGCTCTATTTATTTGTAGAAATATTTTTGTAGATTTTAGGAGTTTTTATAAGTATAAAAATGCAAAAAACCCTTGGTGGAAATACCAGGATGCCTTAAAATTTGTGTTGATCTGGTAGTATTGAGGTTTCATTTTAATTAAAAAAAAAAAAATTTGTAGGTTTTTATTTTTTTTTGGATATTGCATCAAGAACACCAGAATTTTTTTATTTTATTTTTTTTCCTTTTTTTATTAAAACTAAATGACTTCACAAGTAGCTGAAACAAAAAATAAGTTTATTGGTATGGGAATTTTGGTATATAAAATCAAAATAATGCTCTATTTGTATAAATATATATTTTTAATAGATTTTATATAAAGTATAAAAATGCAAAAACCACTTGATGGAAATGCCAGAATGAACTTAAAATTTGTGTTGATCTGGTAGTATTGAGATACTATAGGTTTCATTTTAATTTGTAATTTTTTTTGTTTTTTTTAGTATTTTCTTTATGTAGTTTTTTTTGTAGATATTGCATAAAAAACTGATTAAAATGTTTTTTTTTGGGCTTTTTATGTAATATTTGTTCTTTTAAAATTTGTATAGTTTTTTAAAATATTTTTATTTTCCTTTTTTACAACTGAAATACAATTTTAGATTTCGAAAGTATCTGACACAAAAAAATAACATTTTCAAGTATCAAAAATGTATTTAAATTTCTCTAGCTCCCAGTTAAGTGTGATGACCCTTGTTATTTCAGGTTTATACTCGACCCTCTGTCATCGACCCCATCCCTCCTCCAGTGACGTCTCCGGACACAGAGGTCGCTTCAAAGGCCGGCGACCGACAGAGACCCAAAAAGGGCAAGATGACGGATGAGGAAATCATGGACAAGCTCCGTACGTCACTGTACAAATTCTATGCTCAATTTCATTGCTTTGCGAGATTCAGACCACATGTCCTCTATTTGTTCTCCAACAGGAACTATAGTCAGTATTGGGGATCCAAAAAAGAAATATACACGATACGAGAAGATCGGACAAGGGTAGGTCCCGCGATTCTTTGCAACATGTTATTGTTTTGTTAATGGATGATGATCAATAATTGTGTCTTTCCACAGAGCTTCGGGAACAGTGTTCACTGCCATCGACGTTGCTACTGGACAAGAAGTAATGCAAGAGAGAGAAATGCATTCATTGATGTTCCTTTTTCCCAGTTTTGTCATCTCAACGAGTTTCTGTCTCTCAGGTGGCCATCAAACAGATCAACCTGCAAAAGCAGCCCAAGAAAGAGCTCATCATCAATGAAATTCTCGTCATGAAGGAGCTGAAGAATCCAAACATTGTCAACTTCTTAGACAGGTATATTTTTGTAAACTTGGCCTTCACTTCCAGATTGGGATTTTCCAAGTTTAAACTAATAATTAGATATCTCTTAGCATTTTTAAGCAAATTTCGGGATAGCACAGCTTAAAGTCTGTGTAAAACTTTAGAAGTGGATATTTGGATATTTACTGTCTGACAGGAAGACATGCGCAGAAACTGTGATGTAAATGTGTTAAAGGAATACATTTCTCAATGCCTAACAAACTTTCATGACGTTGGCTCAACAGCATGTGTGATTGGATAACTGGACTAATCAGTGAACAAATCTCATTGCACACCATCTAGAAGGTTGTTTTAGTTATTCTGAAATTAACAAATGCAAGATAGCACAACAGCGTTTATTATCGTTTCATCCGTAATTTAACTTTTGTAATTTTCGTTTCAGAAGTAATTGATTACTCATGGTTTAAATGTAGAAGTTTTTATCGTTAAATTAGTAACTTTGGTTGTAAAACTAGCTAACGATGCCATGAAGGTTTCATATTGTTAATGGCACATATGTTTTATGTAGTATAACAGTTTTTCGCACAACTTAAATTCGTAACTTTGATTGGAGAAATAGCTGATGATGCCATGAGGACTAGAGATTGTTATTTGTGAACGTTTTATGCAATATTCTAATTTCTCACACAAGTTTAATTCCTAAATTTCAATGGAAATGGTAAATTTTGCAAATGCAATATTATATGTTTGTGATAAATTTGTATTCTTCAATGGAAACCGCTACAAGATGCCATGAAGGTTCAAGAGTGCTAATTGTGCATGTTTTATGCAATATTCAAATTTGTGCACAAATGAAATTCATATTTTTGGTTTGATACACAGCTAATAGTGCCATGAAGTTTTGAGTGTTAATTGCAAGTTTTGTATGCAATATAATTTTTGTTTTGTTTAATTGGTAACATTCAATGGGAACATAGCTATTTATGCCATGAAGTGTTAATTGTGCAAATGTTTTAAGCAAGTTTCCAGTTTTTACACACAACTTTAATTTAGAACTGGTTGAAAACATAACATAGCTAATGATTCTGGGAAGTTTTATCAGTTTTTTTCTTCATAAAATTAATTGAATTTGTAACTTTGGAAAACTAGTCAATGATACAATGAAGGTTTGTAAATTTTCAATGCAGTATTCCATTTTTAGCTTAACTTAAATTTGTAAATTTGGGTGGAATCATAGTTAATGATTCCATGAAGGTTCATGAGTGTTAATTGTCCCTGCTACAGTTTTCTGGTTGGTGAGGAGCTGTTTGTCGTGATGGAGTACTTGGCTGGTGGCTCTCTCACAGACGTCGTAACCGAGACATGCATGGACGAGGCCCAGATCGCTGCTGTTTGCCGAGAGGTGCGTTGAAGTCAAAGCATCCTCCCTTCAAACTCATAGACTGAATTACCCGCTTTGGTTTTTTTGGTGGAAACCCTGACAATAAATGCACTATTGATCTCTGTCAGGCCTTGTATGCGTTAACAGGAAGTAACCCTGTCGCTTAACTAATGAACTTCCTCTTGTCTGTTATCTCACGCAGTGTTTGCAGGCACTGGAGTTTCTGCATGCTAATCAGGTCATTCATCGAGACATCAAGAGTGACAATGTGCTTCTGGGAATGGACGGTTCTGTCAAGCTGAGTACGTTCTCGCTTAATTAGTTAATTTCATGTTTGGTTTGGTTTTAAAGATCGTTCTGAACAATTGAGCTCTTAGTAGCTAAAACTTGATGACTACCTGCAAGTAAACTGTTCCAACAATAGACGTTCAAGTGAATAAATTGTTTGGTTTTCACCCAGCAGCACTCATTTGAAGAAATTTCATTAGTATTTTGATGAAATCTGATAACATTTAGTCAACGCTGTATGTCTTTTCATTATACCAACGTTTCTTCTGAAGTTTTGCACCCTGAACATGCAGTGTGAATCAAACTAGTCCACAATAAGATCCATAATTTACTTTAGTCAGGCTAGATGCCATATTTAGTGTCTAAATAAACAAAATGAGGTTACACCTTGAGGTCTTGGGTTATTTAATATTTTGTTTCAGTCTAGTTTTTAAGAGTTTACTGGAATTGTTTTAGAGTTATGTATTTTGGCATTTGTCATTTACTTGATCCAACACCAAATTACACAATCATATAATGCACTGTTCTATAGTGCTCACATCCTGATTGTCATTGGTGTTAAAAATGGCATCTAACGCGACTGAGGTACATAAGTTACATTTAAGTCATCAATGAAAGAAAACAAACCAGGCAATGTCTCTAAACCATTTTTTCATCTCCTACTCCGCAGCGGACTTTGGATTCTGTGCTCAGATCACTCCCGAACAGAATAAAAGGAGCACAATGGTGGGAACGCCATATTGGATGGCTCCAGAAGTCGTGACACGCAAAGCCTACGGACCCAAAGTCGACATCTGGTCCTTGGGCATCATGGCTATTGAGATGGTGGAAGGAGAACCACCGTACCTCAACGAGAATCCACTCAGGGTACGTTGGTATCATTGCTTCTTCAAGAAATTAGCAATGTGACAACTACAGAAACTAAAGTTCCGAACACTTTGCTGCTCAGGCGCTCTACCTGATTGCCACCAATGGGACTCCAGAGTTGCAAAGTCCTGAAAAGTTGTCACCTATCTTCCGAGACTTCCTGGGTCGCTGTCTGGAGATGGACGTGGAGAAGAGGGGTGGAAGCAAAGAGCTTTTGCAGGTAAACCAGTTAGTTAGCAACAGATTCTAGCAATTAAGGAATTAAGCGTGACTTGGTTGAACTTGTTCATTGATCAATCCTGCTGTCGTCTTCAGCATCCCTTCCTGAAGTTGGCCAAGCCTCTCTCGAGTCTAACTCCTCTGATTTTGGCGGCCAAGGACGCTATGAAGAACAACCGCTAGCTGTGCCCACGAGCGCTACGGACTGCTGAACACTCTCGAAATCTGTGCCAGGTGTTTTTTTTACCGGTGTGTCAACAACATATCAGTGTTGCCAAAACAAAACTCCAAGCATTTCAATTGGGTCTTTGCCTGTTTTTAAACCTGTATTGACGCCGTGGTGTTGGAGGACATTAGATGTTCTCCTCGTCCTCCTGCTCTCATTAGATTCTTGTGGGACTTTGTCTGTGTTTTATGTATGAACTTTTCCACTCTTTGGCTTCTCTAGACCTCTTTTGTTCCATAATTGGTGACCAGAATCAATTATGGTGATTTCAAATCCAGCTGGAAATCTTTTTGTTAGTTTTTCTGTAGCCAGAATCACGACTGAAAACTGTGTAGCCTACTCCTGTTCTTGACCCAATGGGAAGAGCACCTTACTGATACACGGCAACTGCGTGCAGTGAATGATTTTTGTAGTCACTTGTGCCTTTGTTGTTATTCCAGCAAACACCTTTATACTCTGTCTGAAGGGGCAGGTTCTTGCCATTGAACTTCCTCTAACCCTGAGACGAATCTTTCATGTGATGAAATCTGTATATGACATACTTCGAAGAAGCGTAGCATTTAAGTTGATGTAGTTAACCAAAAGCAGGATGTGTAGATTTAGATAGGTGTATGTTTGTGTACATGAACACTTTTCTTGTTGTTTTAGTAACTAACAGTTTATGATGAAGTAAAGGCAGTGGTTGAGAAGTCATGATGTAAGAATTGATAACTATTTTTATGCTTTTCAGTCACTATTGTTTAGCAAGTAAAAGCCGGATTCCTGCAAATTTCTGTAAACAATACAGTCATTGCAACATTGTGTACATCTCTTGTTCTTCATTAAAAGAGGACTTGAAACTTGAGATTAGAATAAACTCTCTCTGGGGGGACTTTTATAGTCTGTGTGAACCTTGTCATGTTGTTAATGGGGTCATTCCTGTTCTGCAATGATATTTGAGTTCTTTCACTTAAATTACAGCACATACTTATTCATGTTTGTGTTGTTTTACCATGAAAACTTATTCCACTTCCTGGTGGTTGATAGCATTATTGACCTTTTGTATAGTTGCAAACTAACTCACTGTTAAAAATATGATTTCTGTATTTACACAGTTCAATATTTTTATTCTAATTTATTAAAATATTTCAGGGGCGTGAAAAAGTATTGCGTAGATGAAAACTGCGTAATAATCAATTTTAATACTAATCTAATCCACCACTGAATAGGGAACTTCTTTTATCGGTGTAAATGGGTCTGAATATTGTCAAATATTTAGACGTAAGGGGTTTCTTTACAGTTCTGTAGTTTTCACCTACCAAAAAAATACAAAGTATTAAATACAACAAAATTGTAAAAAATCATTTTTGTTCGGTTTTAATTTAAATTTTATTTCCCGCCACTTAAAGTTCAAATCTCAACGGACGCCATTGAGGAGAGTGAGGAGGAGGACAGCGCGTTTCACCACAGGACGGAGAAGACGATAATTAGCGATTATTTCTGCAAAAAGTTGTCCATTCTTATGTCGAATACAATCCTGAACGAAATTCTAACGTGTTTTAAGTAGTTTGGCGTCGAAATCAACGTTTGGGAGAATATGAAGGATATCTGAAGATTATGCACCGCTCCGTCTTGTTGGTGAGTATCGTTAAGTTTCTACGTTTGGTCGAAAACTTACCTAAACAGGTTTTAAGTTGACGTTAAAAAAAAAAGATTTGTTAATCGAAATATTTCTCCCGAACTTTATTTGATAAAAGCACAATCAACGTAATTTTAGGCTCAAATGATGGTGCGTATGTCAAAAGACGTGAGTAGCTTTTTTATTTCCACATAACGTCGTGTAACGTTAACGATTTACTATCTTAACGTACTTATTAAGATTTACATTAAATAATCGTTCATTTATTACAAGAAGATAATGTTATTTTCATAAGATGTTTCTTATGCTGGTGCTACGTCGTAAGTCATACCAAGTTGTTTTCACGTTTCTTGCTCATGGTTGTCTTTATTCAGTGCGAAATCACGATCGAGGTAAGTTCTCCAAATAGACCCGCTTTTCAAATTAAAACGCTAGTTTTCTTTGCATTTGTTTAACGTTAATTGATTCGTTTTTAACCATCGGTATAACGTAGTTTCAAGACTATTGGGTTTGAAGTGCACTCTAGTGACCACACAAGAACGTCTTCCAACGTTAAGTTTTATGTAATATATATATTTTTTCCCTTAATGACATCAGGCTTTATGGGGTTATTAACCGTCATACTTTAATCGCTCTTTGTCAGTCACGTGTCGTATGTATATTGTGTGTGACGTCACCGAGGTGCATTTGAAGGTATCGTTGTATTGAGCAGTGAACTGAAAGTGGACAGAGCCATGTAGTAAAAAACGATTTAATCGTCATCATGGAGAAAACAGATGCAAACCAAGTAGGTAAGGTACTGATATAATCTCAGCAATTTTTTAGGAATCGTAATTTATATAATTTGTCACTGATGATTAAAAAGTAATACTAATCCATACTACCTGAGGCAAAAAGTTTGAGTGCCTCCAACCCCGTTGGATATGTGATTATCCTCTGCTTACAGTATACAAAAACTGCTTTTGTCTACCATTTATTTGCACAATTTGCACAATTGTAAGTAATTGCATCATGTGAGTTTCTACCATTAAACCTTGCCCTGTTTCTTTACAATTTCCCATACTTCATTTGGCTGATAACAAGGAGACAATCAAAAACACAATTATGAAAATGGCTTACATGCTTTATTATTAATGCTACAATGTGATAAAAATCAGTTTCAAAGTGCATAACAGAAGCATGATGAATCATCAACACACTGTTTTCTTAAGTGGACATAGTGCATGTACTAAAAAGAAAGCTGAATACATTATTAATAATAATTAGATGATTTGATGCTTCTGCCAAACATTTCCGATAACCCTTTCTGCTTGGGTTCTTAAAAGTGCTAAACGACCTGTCAAACACTAAACAGTGCTTGTAGGTAGAAGATATTTTGACACACTTTCACACTGAATGGTTTCTCTGTGGAAATCTCAAAACAGTCTATATAAATGCTATTTTGTCCAAAGGACTCCACAAACTAGTGAGGCATATTTTTGTCTCTGTCACTGTTGTCTAAAACATTAGGTGTGTTTACATGGACACTTTGTGCTTCCATCCGAAAGAAATTCATTCTGATTGACGAAGCTGAATGTAGTGTTTACATGAATGCTAAATAAAGTGATTGGGTTTATGTGCACATTTATGTCACAAGCTTTTGATCGGATTTACCCTTTTGAGATATGCGCACTGCATGAATATACAGAGTTTCCCGCTGCTGCCGCATGCTGTTTTTAAAAGCACATCTACTTCGGGTCCTAATTAGGCGACAACCAGCGCATGGACTGTTGTGCTGCTTAATGTTACTTAAAAAAACATTCCTGCACCCAAAACGAGTCATCAAACAAGGACTCCTGTTCCACTTTACATATACACTGAGTGAAAGGGGAGATTTATAATGACAGGACACTTATTTATGACACTTTATTCACCTGGAAGAACAGCTCGTTCCGCACGTCATACGTCATTACGCTATTTCTACATCACTGCGCATGCGCAGTACTTTCCAGTTTTGGTTTACAATCCCATCAAGTGTTTACATATACCCTCGCTCCGATTATAAAAGGAATAAACCACCCCTTACAATCTGATCGAGAAATTTAAGTCAGATATGGCCAATTCAATCCAATTGACATGTTTACATGTGACTTTATTCTGATTGTGCTTCTAGTCCTATTACGATCAGATTAGTAGTGTCCATGTAAACAGATCCAATCTGAGGTGCAAAGGGTTAACACGAGTATTTAATATTCTTATGTCTGACATGAAAAGCAGCATAAGGAAATAAAAAAAAAACTTTATGGCAGGGATTCTCAACTCTAGAGTACACTTACTACAGAATTTAGCTCAAATCTCAATCAAACTCATCTTGTAACTTTCTATTGATCATAGAGGTCTTGAATTAGTCTGTTCAGGAGTATTTAATTAGGCTCGGATCTAAACTCTCCTTCGGACTTCAGTGTGAAGCTCATCTCCTCTGGTCTGGTGGGTCATCGTCTCAGCTGGCTGCAATGGGTTTTTTCTTAACCACCCCCACTTACTTATACCTTACAAATGGTACCTTACCAGGGTTTTTCCTACATTGAAATTTTTTTTAAACTATTTTTTGTTCCGCCAAAGCCTAATTTGATCTGTAATTGGGTTTTGTGAGTGAAGCAGGCGACTGACAGAGTGACGGAGAGAACGAGCACAGCGCCCTCCCCCCGCGCGCGCACTCTCCGTCTTCAGTTCTGTCTTTGCTCTCTCCTCGCATCAAAATCTACTCATCCTAGTCGGAATGACCGAAGACCAAATTCACGTTTCACGTGGTGCATTCGGAAAATATTTTTGGCTGAATTACCGCTGGGTGTGAATTACAGTCAAAAAAAAGTTGCCTTATCTTCTCTTACAACTTGTGATAAGCATTCCGCACATGCAGCTGACATAACTTAAAATAAACGCAAAAATAATAAAATGAGAAAGTAAGTGTGCTTACTCACATTTAGCAAGAGTGTTTAGTAAAATTTAGCCTTAATAATCCTCAGTATGTATAGGCCTAAGACAATGTGCACTTAATTACCTATAAAACCATTTAGTTTAAAGTTAGACTGGAGTGAGATGAAACTAGATCAAAGCACAAAGAAAGTTGTTGCTAGCTAGCTGCTAATTTATTACATTTTATATGGTAAAAAATAACACTACTACACCTTTTAACGCTACGTTTTCAATTGATATGGTTATACTAAAATTATTATCAGGTCTATCAAAAAATTATTTTATCTTTCTAAACTATGAAAGCCAGTCATGGAAAAAAAATCACAGCTTTTTTTTTTGTAAAGAGGGCAATAAAAGGATGACAATAATAACTTTTTCATGAATAAATAGGAAAAAAAAACTGTTGCTTTTAGGTTTTTTTTTTTTTTTTTTAAACCAAGCCATTTGGTTCACCACACACGGCTCGTGCTGGGACCGCGGTTCAATTTAAATTTGACAAAGCATCTGTAATATGGTTTGCTATGAATAGCACGTAAAACAAACTGGGTTCAACTCTTGATTAAAGAGCTTTTATAATGTTATTAAAGAACAATCTTTAATTTATACAGTCCAATATGCAATGCTGTTTTACATTTGATTACTTTATTCAATTTCTGTACCTAAAAACTTATGCTAGACCTGCCCAAGAAAAAAAAAGGTAAATCACTGTTTGTATCTTTGCTCTATTGTATTTATTTGTGCAGTTGCTTGTAGTAGAATTTTTTTTAATTATTATTATTAGAAAGTATAGTTTTTCCATAAACATAGCACATAACAAACTGTACCGAAAACCGTGACTCTAAAACCGTGAAACAAACCGAACCGTGAAAAAGTTGAACCGTGCCACCCCTAGTTTCTTTGTATTTATATTAAATTTAACATTTATTGTCAATATTGGGCTTGCGATCATGTGGGTACTAGGGTATTCTTTGCTGTGTGTGGATGACCATGTCGGTCAGCCACCACCGAAGACCAATTCTGACCCAGGAAAAACCCTGCTTACAAACTTTGATACCTTACAAATGGCTGCGATACTCAAAATGCACTTTGATTCTCGTGAGTGTGACGTCACCTGATAAAGACCTGTATCTTAACAGAAGTTAATCTCAGTCAAATCCGTGTTCTGTTTGTGGAAACTATTCATATTAATTAAAAACTTTAAAAGGTTCAATTATGCAAAACCAAATATATACAATTGAAACCAAATATAATTGGTATCATGATCATCATTAGAAGTGTGGCATATAATGTTGAATGTTAGAGATGGTGCGCCACCTAGTGGTTGATTAAATATTAAACCCTCAGTCCAAAAACGGTTTTCTCCAAATATAAGTTCACTTTTAAGTTCACTTTTTTTACAGTTTTAATACAGTTTTAATAGCTAGCTGTTTGTAGTTCTGGGACTCCAGAGTTTAAGTCAGTAGATATTTAATGCTGTTTCAGTTGTGCTTTATATGTTTGATGTTCACCTATTTGTTCATGTTTTCCTTTCTCTGTTCAAAGGAGAAGCAGCTTGTTGGGACGTCGAGGTGTCTGTTAAAAGTGAGTATTTTTAGGGTTAGTCTGCCTTTTGAATGGATGACTTTTTAGTCTAATTTCAATACGTTTAAGAGGATACTGATGGTACAAAAATTCCTGAGCTGGAAACGCAGTCATGTGAGCATTGGTGGTTCAGTGGTAGAATTCTCGCCTGCCACGCGGGAGGCCCGGGTTCGATTCCCGGCCAATGCAACAACTTCTTTTCAACATATTTTACACACTGAAGCACCAATACTTTTATTATAAAATGATCTACAAATATTTCAGTTCAGTATTGTGCTAACTGCTCTGTTTGGGTGTTGATTTCAGATCCTGTGTGTAATTAAGCGATACAACATAGGAGATTCATCTGGAGACCATGATATAATCACCGCAATACAAGATGAAGGTAAGATATGAGTTAAACAGTGTTTTGTTGTTACTGCAATGCTACAAAACCAGTTTTTCCTCTTGTTTTTAACATCAGAAGACACGCAGTGAGTCGGGCGTAGCAGGAAAAGGATACAATGATGTGTGTGCCCTCACTCCTCGTTAGTATAGTGGCAAGTATCCCCGCCTGTCACGCGGGAGACCGGGGTTCGATTCCCCGACGGGGAGAAAATGCTTTTTTTCTCCCTTTGTGTTCACAGGAAAACTCATTTATAGACTCCTGATGTAAGATATAAAGATCGCCTGTGAATAACATACTTGTTTTATCTTAAAATAAGACAAAACACCTCATTAGTAGATAGTTTAACTTACGAAAAGATGCTAATCTTCTACATTAGACTACACATTGGTCGGAACAATGCTCATTGGGTCAGGAAACACTTAACAAACTGGAGTTTAGCGATCTAATTAAAGCGTCGTTCAGCCGGTCTGTGTTCTGTCATAACATTTCGACTGTATTGTTTGCGATTGAGATCACAGAATAAATGCACTTACTTGACCGCTGTTGTATGAATAGAGAAACGGACGATGGCCATTTGGAATTACTATTAACCCCTTTACGTGCAAACATTGCTGACGGCCCCAGTTTATTATTGTTTCACTTTCACAGCACATTAAACATCACTCTCTTACTTGATCTGGACAAACTGTGCATCTATTGAAAGTTTAAAGACTCTAGCTTCGATATTTGACCTATATTTTGATACAACATTGTTGCAGTGAGAGATATTTAGTGATTTATGTCAGGAGTGCAAAATAATAAATCCGTATTATGCCCCATTTTGAATAGAAATTCACCACTCACTCATATTCAGTCACGTCAAGAGCGGTTTATTTGTGTTCACATAGACTCACTGAACAGCGTCAATAAGGATTTATAGACCGAAGATGCATATCTGCGGAGATATATGGATATATTTACTGATGTTTACTTCATATTTCTTCGGACAGAATCGTCATTTCTATTCATTTTCCACTGATTTACGCGATCTGATGATAAATAGCCTCTTCCAGAGCCGTCTCTGTGTGTTTACTTCCGTGTACGCGAGCTGTGACCCAGACAGACTCTGATTGGACGTTCGGCTTGTCAATCTGACAGTCCCAAAACCAGACAGCGTCAGATCGTGTCACATGGTTCGTGAACAGTTCCTGGTTCATATCTGCTCACAACAACACTGAAACACCTCTGTATACACGAAATATCCGAATAATAAACCCGCGATTACGATAGAAAAGCTTGGTATGAGATTTTCTTGAGATCTGGGGCATTTTATAAAATATAAAAAAAAATGTACATCGGAAATGCTAACTTGTGCAGCGATGAAAAAGGCTACAAATAACATATTTTTACAATAGTAAACGACCAAATTCCACCCCTGATCGCTAAAGGAAGTTATTATAAACACTCGATCGGAGTTTAAAGTGAGTTTTGTATAAAAGTGTACTAATAATTTCATAAATTGTGTGATGTAGCTTGATGCTAACGTAGCTCTAATGCTACTAATAGCAGGTGCTTTTCTTCTTCATAATGCATTTTTGTCTCAATAATTCACTTAAGGTCGTAAGAAAATGTTTTGTTGTATTTTTATAGTAAGACTTTTGATAAATAAGGGCTAAATGCAAAGAGAGACTGAAGTGAGATTGCTGCTTTGTTGCTTTATAAAGCCTGAAAAACCACAATCAATGCTAATAAAGGTGGAATAAAAACAAAAGAATAATGATAAAAGAATAATGCGGATAATGTGTCGTACCTGGCGGAGGTGTGAAAGACTCGTTTGGTGAGAACAATACAACAAATCGGGGAGTTTTGCAAAGCCAACACACATACAAAATACACAGAAGAGTTTACATATGAGATCTTACAGAGATGACAAGGGCCATAAATCAATCTGATTTGCCTTCTCTAAAAAACACACATGACATGGCCTTAGAAAATATTTCATAAAATTCACAGTTTTACAGATTCGATTATGAAATTTCTAATGAAGTTTTGAAAGACTTGTGGCTTTAGCTACACTCTATTTCTAAACTCATATCTTACATCAACACATTTTTAAATACATTTAAAAAATATGTTTTTAATATTTTTATTTTTGTTTTTATGTTTGAGCTTATATATCTCTATTATCATAACAGTCTGAGTGATTCTGATTCCTGAACAGTAAACTTTGAAGTGTCAGCTTTGTGAACATATGTTGAATATGTATCTAGTCAGAAAGAATCATGAGCAGAAACCTTTTTATTTTGGGTATGTCATTTCTGTCTCCATGCCAAAAAAGGAGGTGCCTAGAAAGGGGTTAAGGAATTTCACTGTTATATTTACCAGTTTTCATAATATAAACAGACAGTGCAAAAGTCTTTGGTATTCCTTAAAAATCCGGCATTTACAGTGCATTAGATCGTCACAGTACATGTGTGCAGATGAGGACAAACAAGCGTGGCTTTGGCTAGATTTATTTGGAGGTAGGGCTGGACGATTATGGCCTAAAGTCAAAACCTCGATTAATTGAACATTTTACCTCGATTACGATTAATGAATGATCATTTTGTTTCTGTTTTGTTTTTTTGCCCTCATAGTTCACTGGCAAGGTTTGTACTGTAAGCAGGGCCGTAGCTGGGGTCAGGTTGTCTTGTGTTTGAATGCTTTAATGTTTTTTGAAAGGTAAAATTGGGAAGTGGCCAGGCTTAATAACACGTGAAAAAGATACGCTCTCATGACGACATGCAGCAGCGTTCTGTCAACTTTCCTGATCGTCTTTTTAGACTGGCCTCAGCCAGACGGTTGAGATCGACTATTAAAGGTGGGTTATTTTGTCCTATTGATCTGACATCATAGCTCACTATCAGAAGTTATTTTATCTATGCTTGTAACATTTCTTATAGATTATTGCTCGGTGTAAGAGATAAATAAATATCAGATAAAGATAAATTGGCACAAGTACCAGTACAAGTGATTGCGTGTGTGAATTAGTCATACTGTCTCTATATTATTGTGAAGCTGTGGGTTGTAAATAGCCTAGTTCCTTAAAATTAGAAAAATATGCTATAATAAGTTTTGAGATTCTAAGCTACTTTAGTAATAAATCACAGGACAGTGCTGACAACTAGTTTTTGCGTTCCTCTGTGCGCGTGATCTTCACATTTACTGTTTATATGAGTGTTCGTGCCACAATGCAGCTGCGCGAACAATGTAGCTCGATATAATAATACACATCAGATTGTCTAATCGCTTGAACGTCCAAACTATAAAACAAATACAACTGACAAAGTTTAGTGAAGACGCAAGACGCCATCACTATGTGTTGAACCGGCGTTCACCTCCGTGTTTTGCTTTTATGCCACTGACTGGACGGGGCAGAGTCATGTGGCTACACACGCGCTAGTGTGCTTTGAAGGGGGATGTATTAACAGAATTTAAAAAACGAAATAACCACTGATCTATAATATAGAACTGGATTGCTCATGAGGTCATTAAAGTGAAGCCGCTGCGCCGCCATATTGGTAATCCCTAGTGTGCGAAAAAGTTCTTAATAGGAATTAATAGGAATTTGTATGATTTTAATGAGAAAACTACAAAGTGTTCGTTCTGAAATCTGAATTTATTCAGAGAAATAACTGACTATATACAGTACGGATTTAAGAAATAAATACAAAGCTTTATTTCCCAGATAGTAAATTTTTTTTTTTTATTTCATTATAGAGAAATAATAACAACATAATTGTGTAATTAATTGTAATATATTAAAATCCATTTCTGATGCTAATACGTTTGTTTAATAATTCCTGAATAACTTTGTTCATAAAGAAATAAGCCTATTTTGTGTTTGATCAGTTACCTGTGTCGTCAGTGCGCAGCAGACACACCCACCAACACGATTTAAATATACCGCTTATCCTGTCCCAAAAGACCAGAAACACTGCAGATAACATCTGAAGTAAACATTATTTTATTACACATAACATTTAAACGAGTCCCGTTTGGCTGATCAGCTTCTAATCGAGTTATTTTAGGACAGCGGTTTGAATGTAACTCAATGGTGCTCTCTGCTGGTAGGGATTAGTAAGATGGCGGATTGAACACTTCCGGTGGCTTCACTGCCTGTTGGCAGTTTAGAACGCGATGAGTGATCCAGTTATAAATATTGATCAGTGGAAATAACCAACATGGGAAAATTAAGTCGGTTAAAGGTTCTGAATTTCGGTTTTGATTACTTTTCGATTAATCATCCAGCCCTATTTGGAGGTTATTGCTCAAGTCTCATTCAGCACAAATCCAAATGTTTCCAAAAGATAATCCTCTTCACATGCTTATCGATTCCGATTCTTAATGATTCCTAATTTCGATTCCAATAAAATAAAAAATCCAATATAAAAAAAAGTTTGTCAAACATTTAGATGTCAAATATTTTTACAAAGCATTCTGTTGCAGCTGAATAACATGAGCAAAAATCAGCAGCCTACAAAAAATGCAAGAGGAATTTTGCCTGTGATTAAAAAAATACCATAGCAAAAACAACAAGATTAATATAAATTTCAAATATTAAAGTGTTAAAGACAAGTAAACAGTCAGTAATAAGATAGGAACAAACAAATCAATTAGCAAAATTTCAGGTACAGAAACTGTAATTAAAAGTTTAAAAACACTGCATAGTTTTCTTTTTATAAATAAAATAAAGATTAATCAAGTAAAGTTATTAAATATATTCAGTCAAGATCAGTGGATGATTTTCTTTTGTTCTTTGATTAACATTAATGACAGGCAGCGCGTTTATTAGACTGTTGTCTCTTTAAGCAAAAATACTGCACATGTGTTTTCTTTCTCATCTGTTTATGTTCACGTAAGACAAAAGCGGCTGTGTTTATGATGATATACTGATGTAGTTTTCTCTATCGTAGTTTCGACTCGGAACAACCTTTTCTACAGTTAAAATACACAGAACAGTCCGAGAACGGACACAAACCGGGAACCCGCAGCGCGACCGCCAACCACTGCTCTCTATGCACGCGCTTGTGCTTCATGTGTGCTAGGGCTGCACGATGTGTCGTTTAAGCATCGATATTGCGATGCACGAATCCAGGATAGTCACATCGCAGGATGTGCGATGTAGGCTGTCGTAGTTGATACGTTATTCATTAACCATACGGGCCAGCTGATGTGATTTGCGAATTAATTGCACATCTTAACCATCATAGAGTGAAAGTTTATCATGTTTATCAAACACATTATGCATGCATTTTTAAGTCCTGTCAGTTTGACAGGGCACAGAGAGAGAGGGGAGTGAGAGAACGCGCAAGAGAGATAGAGGGAGAGCGCGCGAGACAGAGAGAGTGCACACGAGAGAGAGAGTGCGATAGAGAGAAAGAGAGCGAGCGAGCGAGCCCTGGCTGCACGCTCACCGTCTTCAAACAACACGAGTGCTGTCTTGCTCTCTCTCCCTCGCGCATATTAATCAATTGACACAATGGTGTCGATGTTTAAATCATTTAAATAGAGAATGTAAGTGTGCTCACCCCATTTTTGGTTGTAAGAAAAAATTATATTAGATTTCATATCGCAATATATATCGTAGAAAAATAAAATATCGCAATGTCATTTTTTCCCAATAATGTGCGCTGCACACAAACATGCTATATTAAGTTGTATAAATCACAGGACAGTGCTGACAACTAGTTTCTACGTTCCTCTGTGCTCGCGATCTTCATAGCTACTGTTTATATGAGTGTTTGTGCCAGAATGCAGCTGCGTGAACATGGTAGCTTGATATAATAATACACAGCTCACTGCTCACGTGCCATCACTGTGTGTTGAACTGGTGTTCACCTCCGTGTTTTGCTTTTATGCCACTGACTGGACGGGGCAGAGTCATGTGGCTACACACGCGCTAGTGTGCTTTTAAGGGGGAAGTGTTAACAGGATTAAAACAATGAAATAAACGACATGGGAAAATTACGTCGCTTAGAGGTTATGAATTTCGGTTTTGATTACTTTTTCGATCAATCGTCCAGCCCTATATACTGGTCTATTTAAACTGATCAGTGTAACCTTTTAAATGTTTAGTTGACAGTATTTTATTTTGACAGACTGCGATGTAAGTTTGAATTGCTAGAATATACGTGTAAACCAGGCTCCGAGACAGAAAAAACTAAAATATTTTCAGCAAACTGTTTAATTTCATTTGAGCACACTATAAACAAAAAAACAGAAGATTTGTACTCTTGTAATATAAAGCAAACAAACAGAATCCTTTTTTTTCGTGAACTTATGGAGCGTTGCCACACTTCTGTATTAAATACGTTATTTTAATTATTAAAGTCAGATATATTTTGCACATAATATATATATTACTTCAAACCAAATATAATTGATAGTATGATAATCATTGGAAGTGTGGCATATAATGTTGAATGTTAGACGTGGTGCGCCACCTAGTGGTTGATTAAATATTAAACCCTCAGTCCAAAAACGGTTTTCTCCAAATATAAGTTCACTTTTACAGTTTTAATAGCTGTTTGTAGTTCTGGGACTCCAGAGTTTAAGTCAGTAGATATTTAATGCTGTTTCAGTTGTGCTTTATATGTTTGATGTTCACCTTTGTTCATGTCTTTCTTTCTCTGTTCAAAGAGGAAGCGGCTCGTTGTGACGTCGAGGGGTCTGTTAAAAGTGAGTATTTTTAGGGTTAGTCTGCCTTTTGAATGAATGACTATTTAGTTTATCAGTCTATTTTCAATACGTTTAAGAGGATACTGATGGTTGTGACATCACAAAAATTCCTGAGCGGGAAACGCAGTCATGTGAGCATTGGTGGTTCAGTGGTAGAATTCTCGCCTGCCACGCGGGAGGCCCGGGTTCGATTCCCGGCCAATGCAACAACTTCTTTTCAACATATTTTACACACTGAAGCACCAATACTTCTATTATAAAGTGATCTACAAACAGGGAGCAAACCAAACTTTTTAAGATATAATTCACAGTTGGGTTATGAGCAGAGAACACAGAGCAGGACTTGAATTTGCACAGGATTGTGGCTATACAATATAATTATACTATTCCCCACAGGTTCTGCCCGTCCAATAACAGATGAAGGAATGAATCAGCCGTTCAAATGAAACCATTGAATTAATGATTCAGTGATAAAATCAGTGACTCGCTGCCACCTGCTGGGGGTTTCCTTTTCATTTTTAGATGTTATTTCAGTAATTTAAATCATTTAATATTTCTGCATTCAAAATTTGACATTCAAAACATTAACCTCCACATTAATGTGTGAATTTATTTACACTCATGCCACCATTAAAGGTCAAAAAATGTACTTACAGTCCACTTCTGTGTTCTTCTGTGGCCCCTCTGTATTAGAAGGGATCCTTTTTAAATAAAATTTTTATTATTGATCAGAAGGTTTCCCTATTTTTTTTTATTAGTAGGCCAAGCGCTCCTAAAAAGAAAAGTAAATATAGAGCCATGTGTAACAGTATATTGATCTGTGCATTAGGTCTTAAAGAGACAGCAGCCTAAATAAACCTTCTGTTGTCTTTCATTATTCAGTGAAGAGTTTTACACTTGAGTAGATTATAGTTAGACCTAACTGAAAACATTTATTTTGTGCTATTGATTGTCATTCATTTATGTGTTCTCATTTTATTATTTACTTGTTTTTTTAGTTCAAATAAATTCAGTTCTGAGTGCACATGATTAGGAAAGCTAGTTCTTGACCTGAATTTTTTATTATTGAACAGAAAGTGGTCCTACATGTTTTTAATTACCACACTTTAAGACATTTTATGCCAATGCCAAACCACATCAATCTTAATAACGACTATTATTTTTGTATTTAATTTATACAGAAGTGATATATAGTTGTCCATGAAGGCTGGAAATGAGAAACTCCTTATTAACGTGTGCAGAATTATTAAGCAGGTTTTATTTTACAGATGAAATGAGCCAAAAAAGAGGCTGAACTCAGACTGAGAAGTCAACAATGATAAATCCCCATGAGAAATATTCAGAACTAATGCACTACAAACATTTCAAAGTTAAGGCATAACCATTGGACAGAACAATGCTCATTGGGTCAGAAAAATAAAAACAGGTGGAGAAGAAAAGATGCATGTTAACTGCAAAACAATTGAGAATAAATGTGAAGTGTGAAAGAACTGCAACCTTGAGTCTCCAGAATCACAACAAATGACCCACACTTACTAAGAATAACTTTCTTAAGTGTTGTGAAACACATCAATACTGTTTTTATAGGCTGTATGGACAGAATAAGTTGATACTGACTCACTTTTTATAAATTTGTAAAATTGAGAAATACTTTCTAATTTAAATCTTGCTCAATAACTACAGCAAAAACCAGTTTGATGCATATTTGATCAATATTGTAGAAATTGAATTTTAATATCAGCGCTGACGTGAGTGGATTTCATTTAATTACTTTGAACACAACTGCTCAGAATGGTCTAAATATATGAAACCTACACATTAAAAATATTATTACTCTGAAATGTTGAAGTGTAAATGTTAAGTGTAAGTGAACTGTAGTGTTAAGTAACGTAAGGTCTTTCATGACTCTGGGGTGTGTATTTGTTAAGTGCTTGATATAAAATAAATGGTGCTTTAAAAAGTCCTTAAAGGCCATGTTGCAGGTTAACCACCACTTTCGACTAATGGGTACATAAATCACTCAAGATATGTATATCATTTTTAAAATGTCTCAAAAATGTTCTTAAAGACCTATTTTTTTAAGGTTTTTGGTATTAACGTTTTTTTTACGCAACTCGGCGATGACGTCACGTTGGGGAGAAGTCGAGGAAAGGTAGCCTGAGTTTAGTATGATGCCGCGTTCCAGGCAACCCGTAACCCGTGTTTTTCCAACCTTAAACCCGTGAAAGTGCACTGGAACGGCGATCAAACCCGTGACTTCCCACCCGTGAACTCGTGTCTCGTACTAGATCGATGTACTCAGAGTTCCGAGGTCACACAGCACGCGAAACAACGATGACAGCCCCTACGAATAATAACTGCCTACGGATGCAGTGTTTATGCAAGTGGTACACGTTGAATAAACGATTTTAGGTCAATGTAACGTTGCAATAAAATAAATAATTTAGTTACAATTCATTGCGTTCAGAAAGTTTGGCGTAACTTGCCTGGAACGGTACAAAGTCGTTGGTATGAAATAGTGATTACGAGCTCAAAAACCTGCCTGTAACGCGCGCAGCATCAGAACTAATGTTATAGCGCCTGACTGGGATGAGGAAGAGGTAGCCAACATGTATGATGGCCCGCAGCCGTGTAATTTCGATCGAGTCAGCCGTGACAGGGCAAATGCATGGTCTGAGGAGAATGAGTGGAGAGTTGAAGTGTCCTGGTGAGTTGCTATCATTTAGCATCGCAGCAATGAGCACTGGAGCTAGTCTACGAGCAGCAGTGCACAATAACGACAGACACACACATACATACATACATACATTATATATATATATATATATATATATATATATATATATATATATATATATATATAATTTTATTTATTTTTTACTGTCATTGAGCAGCAGCCGTGTTTCCACTTTATTTATATCTAGTGGCAGTGATCATGACGTTAGTTCAGATAAGTACTGGTAAACTTTGTCTTTGTCATCTAGAAATAGAAGGCATCACGCTAGCTATATGGATGTTTCTAAGCGTTTATCGCTTCCTCCGGTGAAAATGTTGTTGCAAAAGTAGCCGCGTGTGTGTCGCTGTGTTTGGCAGGTGTTTGTGTGGGTGCTGTCCCATGGAAACTGCGCTGAAAAGCATGTGCTGTAGGGGAAGTGAGTGCGTTTGGGTCGCTGTTGGTCGATATCTCTCTATCTATCTGTCTGTCTATCTACCTATATATGTAGTCTATCTATCTATATATATCTATGTATTTATCTATTTATGTATACTCTGCGTTATCTGAATACTCTTGTCTACTACTCGTCTCTCTAGTCACTCTCAATGCTCTCAAGGCGTGCTTTGGTAAATTCTCTCCCCAACGTGACGTGATGCAATGCATTGTGGGGGAAAGGAGACCCCTGTAAGATAGTACCTACTTTTTCGTATTATATTCCGTTTTGTGATACCCAACAACATAAAATACAATTGATAACAGTTTAAATGTTTATTACCAACAAGCAAATTGCTCAAATTCGTTAAAAAATTAACCTTGCAACACGGCCTTTAACAGTCCATGAATCTGGGGTTCATGAAAGAGTGGGAACCCTGGTTTGTGAAAACTACTCATATGAAGTATATATATATATATATCTATATATCTATATATATATATATATATATATATATATATATATATATATAATTTGAAACCAAATATAATTGGTAGTATGATAATCATTGGAAGTGTGGCATATAATGTTGAATGTTAGACGTGGTGCGCCACCTAGTGGTTGATTAAATATTAAACCCTCAGTCCAAAAACGTCTTTCTCCAAATATAAGTTCACTTTTACAGTTTTAATAGCTGTTTGTAGTTCTGGGACTCCAGAGTTTAAGTCAGTAGATATTTAATGCTGTTTCAGTTGTGCTTTATATGTTTGATGTTCACCTTTGTTCATGTCTTTCTTTCTCTGTTCAAAGGAGAAGCAGCTTGTTGGGACGTCGAGGTGTCTGTTAAAAGTGAGTATTTTTAGGGTTAGTCCGCCTTTTGAATGGATGACTATTTAGTTTATCAGTCTATTTTCAATACGTTTACATCACATTTTGTGACATCACAAAAATTCCTGAGCGGGAAATGCAGTCATGTGAGCATTGGTGGTTCAGTGGTAGAATTCTCGCCTGCCACGCGGGAGGCCCGGGTTCGATTCCCGGCCAATGCAACAACTTCTTTTCAACATATTTTACACACTGAAGCACCAATACTTTTATTATAAAGTGATCTACAAACAGGGAGCAAACCAAACTTTTTAAGATATAATTCACAGTTGGGTTATGAGCAGAGAACACAGAGCAGGACTTGAATTTGCACAGGATTGTGGCTATACAATATAATTATACTATTCCCCACAGGTTCTGCCTTTATTACCCAATAACAGATGAAGGAATGAATCAGCCGTTCAAATGAAACCATTGAATTAATGATTCAGTGATAAAATCAGTGACTCGCTGCCACCTGCTGGGGGTTTCCTTTTCATTTTTAGATGTTATTTCAGTAATTTAAATCATTTAATATTTCTGCATTCAAAATTTGACATTCAAAACATTAACCTCCACATTAATGTGTGAATTTATTTACACTCATGCCACCATTAAAGGTCAAAAAATGTACTTACAGTCCACTTCTGTGTTCTTCTGTGGCCCCTCTGTATTAGAAGGGATCCTTTTTAAATAAAATTTTTATTATTGATCAGAAGGTTTCCCTATTTTTTTTATTAGTAGGCCAAGCGCTCCTAAAAAGAAAAGTAAATATAGAGCCATGTGTAACAGTATATTGATCTGTGCATTAGGTCTTAAAGAGACAGCAGCCTAAATAAACCTTCTGTTGTCTTTCATTATTCAGTGAAGAGTTTTACACTTGAGTAGATTATAGTTAGACCTAACTGAAAACATTTATTTTGTGCTATTGATTGTCATTCATTTATGTGTTCTCATTTTATTATTTACTTGTTTTTTTAGTTCAAATAAATTCAGTTCTGAGTGCACATGATTAGGAAAGCTAGTTCTTGATCTGAATTTTTTATTATTGAACAGAAAGTGGTCCTACATGTTTTTAATTACCACACTTTAAGACATTTTATGCCAATGCCAAACCACATCAATCTTAATAACGACTATTATTTTTGTATTTAATTTATACAGAAGTGATATATAGTTGTCCATGAAGGCTGGAAATGAGAAACTCCTTATTAACGTGTGCAGAATTATTAAGCAGGTTTTATTTTACAGATGAAATGAGCCAAAAAAGAGGCTGAACTCAGACTGAGAAGTCAACAATGATAAATCCCCATGAGAAATATTCAGAACTAATGCACTACAAACATTTCAAAGTTAAGGCATAACCATTGGACAGAACAATGCTCATTGGGTCAGAAAAATAAAAACAGGTGGAGAAGAAAAGATGCATGTTAACTGCAAAACAATTGAGAATAAATGTGAAGTGTGAAAGAACTGCAACCTTGAGTCTCCAGAATCACAACAAATGACCCACACTTACTAAGAATAACTTTCTTAAGTGTTGTGAAACACATCAATACTGTTTTTATAGGCTGTATGGACAGAATAAGTTGATACTGACTCACTTTTTATAAATTTGTAAAATTGAGAAATACTTTCTAATTTAAATCTTGCTCAATAACTACAGCAAAAACCAGTTTGATGCATATTTGATCAATATTGTAGAAATTGAATTTTTATATTATCAGCGCTGACGTGAGTGGATTTCATTTAATTACTTTGAACACAACTGCTCAGAATGGTCTAAATATATGAAACCTACACATTAAAAACATTATTACTCTGAAATGTTGAAGTGTAAATGTTAAGTGTAAGTAAACTGTAGTGTTAAGTAACGTAAGGACTTTCATGACTCTGGGGTGTGAATTTGTTAAGTGCTTGATATAAAATAAATGGTGCTTTAAAAAGTCCTTAACAGTCCATGAATCTGGGGTTCATGAAAGAGTGGGAACCCTGGTTTGTGAAAACTACTCATATGAAGTATATATATATATATATATATAATTTGAAACCAAATATAATTGGTAGTATGATAATCATTAGAAGTGTGGCATATAATGTTAAATGTTAGACGTGGTGCGCCACCTAGTGGTTGATTAATAATTAAACCCTCAGTCCAAAAACGTCTTTCTTCAAATATAAGTTCACTTTTACAGTTTTAATAGCTGTTTGTAGTTCTGGGACTCCAGAGTTTAAGTCAGTAGATATTTAATGCTGTTTCAGTTGTGCTTTATATGTTTGATGTTCACCTATTTGTTCATGTTTTCCTTTCTCTGTTCAAAGGAGAAGCAGCTTGTTGGGACGTCGAGGTGTCTGTTAAAAGTGAGTATTTTTAGGGTTAGTCCGCCTTTTGAATGGATGACTATTTAGTTTATTAGTCTATTTTCAATACGTTTAAGAGGATACTGATGTGACATCACAAAAATTCCTGAGCGGGAAACGCAGTCATGTGAGCATTGGTGGTTCAGTGGTAGAATTCTCGCCTGCCACGCGGGAGGCCCGGGTTCGATTCCCGGCCAATGCAACAACTTCTTTTCAACATATTTTACACACTGAAGCACCAATACTTCCAGGGTCTACAAACAGGAAGCAAACCTAACTTTTTAATATGGAATCACCATCAATGTTCATTCATTCACCAAACACACGTCACTGTAAGGTGCTTTTTCTAAGGTCCCTTTACATTTACAGATATTAAATTAATTTGACGGTTAACAAAGCATATTTCAGTTCAGTATTGTGCTAACTGCTCTGTTTGGGTGTTGATTTTAGATCCTGTGTGTAATTGAGCGATACAACATAAGAAACTCATCTGGAGACCATGATATAATCACCACAATACAAGATGAGGGTAAGATATGAGTTAAACAGTGTTTTGTTGTTACTGCAATGCTATAAAACCAGTTTTTCCTCTTGTTTTTATCATGAAAAGACACGCAGTGAGTCTGGCGTAGCAGGAAATAGATACAACAATGTGTGTGCCCTCACTCCTCGTTAGTATAGTGGTAAGTATCCCCGCCTGTCACGCGGGAGACCGGGGTTCGATTCCCCGACGGGGAGAAAATGCTTTTTTCTCCCTTTGTGTTCACAGGAAAACTCATTTATAGACTCCTGCTTTAATATATAAAGATCGCCTGTGAATAACATACTTGTTTTATCTTAAAATAAGACAAAACACCTCATTAGTAGATTGCTTAACTTTCGAAAAGATGCTAATCTTCTACATTAGACTACACATTGGTCAGAACAATGCTCATAGCCTCGAGCCAGTGGCACCGAGGCCAGAGTAGCTCAGGGTTTCCACAGTGGAGCCTGTAGCTCCGCTGCACGTCACTAAAACACGCCCTTTACACGCCTCTCAGAACAACGTCATGCAACCTCATTATTTCACCAACAAAGAGAAGTTATCAGAAAAGGAATAATAAATAAATCACTGGAACATGCGCGATCACAAAACGAACATGATAAAAGCGTCCGTTTGTTGGCATGCTTTGTTAAATATTCAAATTCAAAAGCATCGATGTTTTAACTATAAAATAAGTGATACATTGATCATATTGATTTAATTTATCAAGACTCAAAATTAATCACACATAAATACACTTATATCTATTTTATTTATTTTGAACGCTTATGAAAATAGCCTGCTTATTCAGTTGAGTCTGTTACTGTTTTTTTTGTAGTCACAGTAGCCTATACGTCACATTAAGAATGAATGATAATATCTTTTTTTTTTTTTTTATAAAGGCTCCCGAACAAAAACATTATTATATTTTTATGATAGGCTACGTGGAGCTAAACTCTTGAAACGAGAGGACCGATAAAATGTTACTTAATAAATACACAATTGTGATAGAGAATAAGAAGCTGATGTCTGAATTCTCCAAGCGGTCATATTTACCATGTTTACCATTGTAATGTTAATGTTTAGTGTGCATAGTCTTTTACATCGCTTATAAATATTTCTGCCTTGTTTAGTGATTATAATCCGCGTTGGATCAAGTTATTTCAAACACTTGCTGTTGACTAAGAGTAAATTTTGAGCTCAACTGATTTTAAAAAGTCTTTAATGCTGGTGTTAAAGCTGTTATCTTTCTGAAATGATCCGCGCTGACGCTCTCCAGACACGGAGAAACTCCGCCTTTGTTCATAACCCCTCCTCTAGCCCCAGCTGGCCCTCTTTGGCCCAAGGATTTCGTCGGGCCGAAAAAACCTGGCCATTGGCCCCGAGGAAGCCCCAACCAGGCACAATCAAGTGACAGTGGAAACGCGACTGGCCCCTGGCCCACACTAGCACGCCCGGTCTTAGCTCGATAGTGGAAACACGGCTAATGGGTCAGGAAACACTTAACAAACTGGAGTTTAGCGATCTAATGAATGAGTCAGTCTATTGTTCATTATCTGGCTCGGCTCGGTGTTCATCTTCAGTTCTCTCTTCACAGCAGTTCAGTCATTGTACTGTTTGAGTAAATGGATTACTTCGGGATATTGGTTTGTTTGAACTCTGAGGGAGTGTCAGCCACATTAAAAAAGTTAACAGCTTAAGTAATTTGTGGATTAATGCGTATTGGAGAGGCGAACCGTTAATAAAACGATTCAGTTCGATTTGGTGAACTGGTTCAAAAAGATCCGCTTACATCGAATGATTCGTTCGTGAACCGGATATCACAAACTGCTTTGATTTGAACTCTCTCACAACAGACAATGCTGAATAAAGTCATAGTTTTTGCTAGTTTTGGACCAACTCTGATGTCCCATGGACTACTCTGATGATGTTTTTCTTACCTTTCTGGACATGGACAGTAGACCGTAAGTAAATCTTAAATATCTTAAACTGTGTTCTGAAGATGAACGGAGGTCTTACTGGTTTGGAACGACACAAGGGTGAGTTATTAATGACATAATTTTGAGTTTTGGGTGAGAAGGTATTCATGGCAACTCGTCAAAATAAGTAATTTTTTTATGTAAAGGCATTGTGCTAGAAATATTACTATTATTTAGTAGAATGTATGCGATACTGCTACTATTGTTGAAAAAAATTATAAAACTTTATTTTTTTTAAAGAAATAAATCACACAATATTTCTTCTATGTTTTAATTTTAATAGCAAATCCCCTTTATTTACCAAACGTGTTTAAATTTAATAAATTAACCCTCAAAGACCGAGACAGCCACCCACGGCTAAAAATAGCTATTATTCTTTAATGTTTAATAACTTTAGAACCGCTAATCCAATCTGAAGGCTTTGAAAAGTGATGTAAAGCAGAGATTCTCCACGTTTCGGAGAATCAATGCATTCGTTTCTCTCAGCCAAACAGAAATTATTATTGACACGTACACCCACCCACGAGCCCAGATTTGTTCAAACTCTTCCATAATAAACCAATAAGTAGTATTTTGAAATACTACTTAACATGTTTCTTTAAAAAAAATACGAACAAAAACAAAGTGAAAGTAAAGTCTGTCGTGAGTGCACGAAAACAAACACAAAATAAAACATTTGCATGAGAAAACTCTCTGAAAAAGCACAAAACAACACACGACAGAGTACTTTGACATAAAACCAATCAAAGCCAAGGCTGAAACAGTGGTACATATCTGATAAAGCACTGGGACTTAAGTCTTGGGTCGCTAGGCGATGTCCCGGTAAAATCGATGCTGATGCAGATTACAGTCAGCGGATCTATCATTTATATTATGCATATTATGTTTATATAATTATATAGTTCATAAAGATAGTTTGCATAATTTTTTTCTGATGCACTCTGAATATTTCAGTAATTTTGTGTGTAGTTTGTGAATCATTTTCACTGTATTGTTAAAGAAAATTTGTGCAGTTGTTTTTACTATATGCTGCATAGTTTGTGTTTATTGTTCATATTCAGATTGAAAATATATTTCTCAGAAGAAGAAAAAAACTTGTTTTGTTTGGTTTTGTTATTATATAACACTCTTTCCATTTTCTTTACTCATGGAAATGTTTTTGGACACGCCTCTATTGTTAATTAACGAAATAGGCCTGTTTTTCACTTAAAAGCGTCGATAACAATATTGTAATAAATTACTATAACTTGCTTGGGGAATGGTATATGTAAACAAAATTTATTTGGAAGTGTAAAACACCAAGACAAAACTTTCTAAAGAAAATATCCCAACTTTAGGAGTTTCTGTTTGAGTACACAGTAAAAAAAAAGCGGCTGCTCGGAGCTGTGGCCGTAAGGTCTCCGGTGCCTGTCAAGGAGGCAATCCCTGAAGCCGGTGGTGGAAACCGGAAGTAAAGGATGCCGTCAAACTGAAGAAGGAGTCCTATCGGGCCTGGATGGCTTGTGGGACTCTGGAGGCAGCTGACAGGTACCGACAGGCCAAGCGGACTGCAGCCCGGGTTGTCATGGAGGCAAAAAATCGGGTCTGGGAGGAGTTCGGTGAGGCCATGGAGAAAGACTAATGGTTGGCCTCAGAGATTCTGGCAAACCGTTCGATGCCTCAGGAGGGGGAAGCAGTGCCCTACCAACACTGTTTACAGTGGAGATGGGCACCTGTTGACCTCAACTTGGGATATCGTCGGGCGGTGGAAGGAATACTTCGAGGATCTCCTCTATCCCACCAACTTGTCTTCGGTTGAGGAGGCAGTGGCTGGGGACTCGGAGGAAAACTTGTCCATCACCCGGGCTGAAGTCATCGAGGTAGTTAAAAAGCTCCTCGGTGGCAAGGCACCGGGGGTGGATGAGATCCGCCCTGAGTACCTCAAGTCTCTGGATGTTGTTGGGCTGTCTTGGCTGACACGTCTCTGCAACATTGCATGGTGGTTGGGGACAGTATCTCTGGACTGGCAGACCGGGGTGGTGGTCCCTCTTTTAAGAAGGGGGACCGGAGAGTGTGTTCCAACTATAGGGGGATCACACTTTTCAGCCTCCCCGGGAAAGTCTATGACTGGGTACTGGAGAGGAGAATTCGGCCGATAGTGGAACCTCGGATTCAGGAGGAACAATGTGGTTTTCATCCAATTCATGGAACACTTGACCAGCTCTATATCCTTTCCAGGGTGCTGGAGGGTTCATGGGAGTTTGCCCAACCAGTCCACATGTGTTTTGTGGATTTGGAAAAGGCATTTGACCGTGTTCCTCGTGGCATCCTGTGGAGGGTGCTCTGGGAGTATAGGGTCGGCGGCCCCCTGCTTAGGGCTGTTCGCTCCCTGTATGACCGGAGCAAGAGCTTGGTTCGCATTGCCGGCAGTAAGTCAGACCTGTTCCTGGTGCATGTTAGACTCCGGCAGGGCTGCCCTTTGTCACCGGTTCTGTTCAGAATTTTTATGGACAGAATTTCTAGGCGCAGCCAAGTGCCGGAGAGTGTCCGGTTTGGGGACCATACGATTTCATCGCTGCTTTTTACGGATGATGTTTTCGTGTTGGCCTCCTCAGACCAGGACCTTCAGCGTGCACTGGGACGGTTTGCAGCCGAGTGTGAATCGGCTGGGATGAGAATCAGCACCTCCAAGTCCGAGGCCATGGTTCTCAGTTGGAAAAGGGTGGATTGCCCACTTCAGGTTGGTGGAGAGTTCCTGCCTCAAGTGGAGGAGTCCAGGTATCTTGGGGTCTTGTTCACGGGTGAGGGAAGGATGGAACGGTAGATTGAGCTGTAAGGCAAAGCTCTCGATTTACTGGTCAATCTACATTCCTACTCTCACCTATGGTCATGAGCTGTGGGTCATGACCGAAAGGACAAGATCCCGGATACAGGCAGCCGAAATAAACTTTATCCGCAGGGTGGCTGGGCGCTCTCTTAGAGATAGGGTGAGAAGCTCGGTCACTCGGGAGGAGCTCAGAGTAGAGCCGTTACTCCTCCACATCGAGAGGAGCCAGCTGAGGTGGCTTAGGCTTCTATTTCGGATGCCACCGGGAGGAGGCCCCGGGGAAGACCTAGGACACGATGGAGGGACTATGTCTCCCGGCTGGCCTGGGAACGCCTCGGGGTCCCCCAGGAAGAGCTGGAGGAAGTGGCTAGGGAGAGGGAAGTCTGGGCGTCTCTGTTTAGACTGTTGCCCCCGCGACCCGGTCCCGGATAAGCGGAAAATTATGAATGGATGGATGGATTAAAAAAATGTGTTTTTTTTTAATTAGCATACTTTTATGTTTTGCTGTTACCGAAATTGGTCCCGAGAACCATGGATTTTAACTGGTATCGGTACCGAAAACTGACATTTTGGATTTGTGCTGAATGAGGTTTAGACACACCGTGTCATACCGGTGACTGCGTTCATGCAATAGACACATTTTGTAGCCTTATTGTTTTAGAGGTCGACCGATATTGGATTTGCAGATACCGATAGCTAGGTTGAGCCACACTGACCGATACAGATTAATTAACCGATAGTTTTTCAAATGGATACTGAACAAAAAACCCAGTATGGATCAAAACTATTAGCAGTAGTAGTAATAAAAATATTAACCATAAAAGTAATAGTAAATGTTGAAATTACCACGCTCTTATAGGGCCCTATGAAATCCCTTTAATCTTTTCCTGAATTCCATTTTTATTTATTTCCAAAATATGCTATTTAATTTTTCTGGAATCTGTTTTTTTATTATTATTTTTACTCCACTCCTTTTTAATAGTTAAATTAAAGTTTTTTTATAATAAAGCAAGTCTAATTAATTAAAATCATGAAACTTATACATTTTCAAATCAATTTAATAAAAGTTTAACAAAAATTACATGATTAGGGCCCTATGAAATGTTTTTTTTTCTCACCATATTTTTTTTTTATTGTTACCAGATTCTGTTTTATTTGAATGCATAAAACGACTTAATTTATTTTTTCTTAAAGAAGCCTAATGATTTTCCCCCTTATATTTTGTGTGTATTTACATTTTTATTGTTAATCAGTCAGTCACAATATCAATTTTATTTGTCTTTTAATTACTGAAAATTAAGCAAACCCTTTTTCGGCAAACAAAGGGGATTTCCTATTCAAAATCAAACATGGAAGAAATGTTGTGTGAATAATCCTTAAAAAATGATGATGGTTTCATTATAGTAGTAGCATTCTACTGAACAATAGACTTAAAAAAAACAGACTTTTATTTTGACGGGATGCCGTGTTCTGTGCATGTGATATGATGCTTTGCTCAAATCAAATGGTCAAATGCTCATTAAGTGACTCTCATCATCTTCTAGTGAGATGACAGATGGTGAAATCACCCGAGTGAATTCTGTTTTTATGAATGTAGTCCGCGTTTTTCTGCATCGCGGAAAACAGAACTACAATTATACCAGCACAATGTGTACTCTCGCACTTGAACTGCTTCTATTATTGAACATTCAGGTGACTATTGTCACGACCGGCTCAAAGCCGTGACAAATGGGAAGGAGGACATAGTCAGGTTGGTATGTTGCAACAAAGATATTTATTAATATAAATAAAGAACATAAAATAAGAAATCAACAAACCAAAACACGATTCCTTCAAACAAACGAATGCTCCAAGCATCCAACAGAACAGAGTTAAACTAATCATAACCTCAAAATAGCCAAAGCAAAACCAAACAACCGGGAGTTCACCATCCACACCAAACAGAGCTGACACTATATAGGGAAGGAACAGGTGTACACAATTCCGTTGACGAGCCTTCCAACCACACCCACTGACCGGTCTTAGTGGAAGTAACGAGGGACTCGTCACACACCCCCCCTAAAAAAAAGGAACAAAGTAGTTTACACAAATCATAACTCCACAAAGCTTCAGTCCAAAAAAATAAAATAAGATTCAATCCAGATCGCAAAACTCCAGCAGTCTTATCTCTCCAACTCCTTCCAGCAACCTGGCGCCTAGGAAGCAATTTAAGAAAAGAATAGAGATAAAGACAAGGAAATAGGACAAATCCTATAATATTAGACTATATGAATACGCGATAAAGCATCATCTTTTGCTTTTAAAGACGGACACTCATTCTTCCAGTGACCAAACGCACGGCAATAATTACACTGGTTTTCTCGATCTTTCTCTCCAACGGAGAAAATACGTAGTCGATCAGATGAAGCACGCACAATTTTAGAAGACCTGCTAGGATCATAAGATTCTTTCTGAACACTTTCTCCTACATTTTTGTAAACAAAAGAGGTTTTATGAATCAGAAAAAAATCATCAGCCATAATAGCTGCCTCATATGCGGTGGCGGGTTTTTTCTCACTGATATATGTTGCTACTCTTTGTGAAACTGAGTTTTTAAACTGTTCAAGCAACATCAAGTCCTTCAAATTATCTAACGTCTTCACGTCAGAAGCAGTACACCAACGACTGAAGTAAACTGAAATATCATGTACAAACTCAACATGCGTTTGGCTATCTTCTTTTTTCCAGGACCTAAATTTTTGCCTGTAGGCCTCTGGAACCAATTCATATGCCCTCAACACTGCATTCTTAACGGTCAAATAATCATTAGCATCTTCTACACCAAGAGATGCATACGCTTCTTGAGCTTTGCCTGTAAAAACAGACTGCAACATAAGTGTACGTTCCTCATCAGGCCACTTTCTTGCATCTGCCACACGCTCAAACAACAAAAAGAAGCGTTCGACATCTTTCTCGTCAAACCTAGGGATCAATCTCATATTAGTCACTACATCAAATTTACACGAAGTCGAGTCACGGTCTACACCTCCCATTACCCCAAGTTTTCCTTCTCTTATCAGATCTAAACGAAAACGTTCAAGATCAAGTTGCTGTTGTTGTAATTGAATTTTAGACATCTCCACGCGATTTTGAGCTTCTAACATCTTCCCTTTCATCTCATTCTGAATTAACAAGAGTTGTTTTTGTTGCTCAAACGTTAAATGAGACATTGTAGACGCATCAACAAAATCTGAAGCACCTTCTGGAGACTGAAGGTCTAAAATTCCACGTTCAATTAGTTCCGTTTTTATCAATAATTTAATGTTATCTTTTAAACGTTTATCTTGGCTTACCAAGTTAATTTCATAGTGACCTGCAAGTTCCACCAATTGATCCTTAGTTAAATTATTCAACAGACTTTCAGATGGAGCACTAATAAACTCCCCAATTTTTGAGGCCATGGTCAAACAACAAATTGGCTACTTAATTTTTCCAAACATATTTGAGGGGTAGAATTTGGATAAGCAATTCCCTCTAACTAAACTTCAAAACTACATAAACTCATCCCTAATCTTCATACAGTTACTTGCAGTGGGTTCTTATACACCATAAACCAGTGTTTGCAATAGCAACCGATTAACGAGTCACTACCACAAAACACGGATGTGTTCCCGAGACAACTGCTCTGACTGCTTTCACCATACAAAAAAAATAAACTAAAATAAAAAAGATCAGAGTATCCCGTTAAGGATACCCTGCTAAGCCTAACCAGGGAAAAGCAAATCCAATAATAAACTTCCCCTCTAAATATATACAAAGAGTAGCCAATACTTAACAAACCTGAACTCCCGCAGAGCAACAAAACAAACAAACCAACCACTATATCCTCCAGAATATGTAGAACCAAATATTAAACATTACCAAAAGAGCAAACAGAAATATTAATTTAACAAATCAATCATCAAATCAATAAAACTGAGTAATATTTTTACCAAACAAATCACTTAAATTTAAGGACGAGCCCCCACATTTGTCACGACCGGCTCAAAGCCGTGACAAATGGGAAGGAGGACATAGTCAGGTTGGTATGTTGCAACAAAGATATTTATTAATATAAATAAAGAACATAAAATAAGAAATCAACAAACCAAAACACGATTCCTTCAAACAAACGAATGCTCCAAGCATCCAACAGAACCGAGTTAAACTAATCATAACCTCAAAATAGCCAAAGCAAAACCAAACAACCGGGAGTTCACCATCCACACCAAACAGAGCTGACACTATATAGGGAAGGAACAGGTGTACACAATTCCGTTGACGAGCCTTCCAACCACACCCACTGACCGGTCTTAGTGGAAGTAACGAGGGACTCGTCACACTATCTAATCAAAATAAAAGAGCAGTGCTGAGTCTAGCAGAACTCACACACTCCAGACGCGTCGTGTTCAACTCGAGCAGCGATCTAAAATAGTTTATTTATTCAATAACGGACACAAGTTGACTTCAAGAATGAACAATGAGTCAAAGATAAGTTTGAAGTTCAATGTTTAAAAAAAAACGGAAAGGGCTTAAAAAAACAGATGTCAGTGATGTCAGTCACTAGAGACCGCTCTCGCACTTTATAATGAAAACAGAGCCTTTTCAGCCACTGCAGCAACGGACTCAACTCAGGAAACTATTAACCGCTCCAGCAAGGGACAAAACGCGGAGAACTATCGGCATGGATTTCTGCCGATAACGATTGTTCCAGCAATCAACTGGATACAGTTTGTACATGTACTGAATCATTCAATAATGAAGCACGATTGTTTTCTTTTGAAATGCGCCATAGTTCTGCTTTGATCTTAGTTTGGAATTATTCTCGCTGCTGAAACAGAACAAAAACATAATACTGCGTATGAAATGTTAGCCATTTAATTTTAGCTACTTTTTACAGCTTACTGAACTGTTTTATGAAATCAGCGTCACATTTGTAGTCTTGATAGTTTTATTCGGGATATTCAGGAAAACAGCATTCTTGGTTGTGTAAATGTTACTTTATTGTATCATATGTTATAAAAATAAAAACTCACCTATTAATGTCGAGAGCCTGTAAGCTCACAGCAGGGACATACTGTGCAGCAATTGTAGAGAAATGAAAACAGGTCACACCTCTACAATTATTTGCGCTTGCAAAAAATGCTCTCAAATAAATTTTGAGGTGGCACACATTAAATTTAGCAACTAAAATGGTCACAATTTCATTTATAGACTCCCAATTGAATGAAACTTTTAAAATGAAGTTTTATAATGAAACTTATAAAAAAAATGGTTTCTGTTCCCATTATGCTCAGTGTGCTCTCTTTAAGCTCGTCCACATTGAACATCTATGTAAATACTTCATAAACATAACTGAAATATGAACTGATGGTTATCACTTAAGTTAATTAATTTTCTATAGATTCTGTCAACTCAAATCAGCAGACTGGCTCTGATCTTTGGCGTCTTGTGTCAACTTCTCTAGAGTGTAAATCAGTGGAAATTCGGAGCCAAAGTCCTGTAGTGTATTCCAGCCTTTAGAGATGATGGACATGTTTACATCCATTCAATAAGAGGCTTCATAATGAAGCTAGTTTATGTGTTCATCCCCATGAATAAAATGTTATATTGGTTTGTTTTATTTGATTTTTGAATATGTGTTACTTAGCTGAACGTGGATTAGTTTAGATGTGTAATGTTCTTTATTTGATGTCTTCTAAACTGTTGACAACGAAACACCCCCTTACCCCCAATGAAGACTTGGAAGAGCAAGGACCATTTTGAATATAATTCTGATTGGAACAAAGTCATTAGGAACAAAACTTATGAATATTTTTGAAAAGGTTCTATTATGCAAAACCAAATATATACAATTGAAACCAAATATAATTGGTAGTATGATAATCATTAGAAGTGTGGAATATGTTAAATGTTAGACGTGGTGCGCCACCTAGTGGTTGATTAAATATTAAAACCTCAGTCCAAAAATGATTTTTTTATTTTTCTCCAAATATAAGTTCACTTTTACAGTTTTAATAGCTGTTTGTAGTTCTGGGAGTCCAGAGTTTAAGTCAGTAGATATTTAATGCTGTTTCAGTTGTGCTTTATATGTTTGATGTTCACTTATTTGTTCATGTTTTTCTTTCTTTGTTCAAAGAGGAAGTGGCTCGTTGGGACGTCCAGGGGTCTGTTAAAAGTGAGTATTTTTAGGGTTAGTACGCCTTTTGAATGGATGACTATTTAGTTTATTAGTCTATTTTCAATGTTTTAAAGAGGATACTGATGGTTGTGACATCACAAAAATTCCTGAGCGGGAAACGCAGTCATGTGAGCATTGGTGGTTCAGTGGTAGAATTCTCGCCTGCCACGCGGGAGGCCCGGGTTCGATTCCCGGCCAATGCAACAACTTCTTTTCAACAGATTTTACACACTGAAGCACCAATACTTTTATTATAAAGTAGTCTATTTTCAATGCATTTAAGAGGATACTGATGGTTGTGACATCACAAAAATTCCTGAGCGGGAAATGCAGTCATGTGAGCATTGGTGGTTCAGTGGTAGAATTCTCGCCTGCCACGCGGGAGGCCCGGGTTCGATTCCCGGCCAATGCAACAACTTCTTTTCAACATATTTTACACACTGAATCATCAATACTACAAACAGGAAGCAAACCTAACTTTTTACGATATAATTCACAGATGGGTTATGAGCAGAGAAAACAGAACAGGACTTGAATTTGCACAGGATTGTGGTTATACAATATAATTATAAATATATTATAATTAATGGCGAACTAACCTCCACATTAATGTGTGAATTTATTTACACTCATCCCACCATTAAACATCAAAAAAGGAACTTACAGTCCACTTTTGTGTTCTTCTGTGCCCCATCTGTATAAATCATTTCAAAGGAAAAAAAAAACTCCCCTGTAAATCACTTGAGTCACGTGTGACATCGTATTAGAAGGGACCCTTTTTTAATAAATTTTTATGTAAAGATGTCAAACAAAATATCTAGACATATGGCAAAAAATTATAATAATAATACAAAAATAAAACCCATGTCCAAGGATTTTTATTTTTTGCCATGCATTGGTCATAGAGCTCACTGTAGCGGTGCCTCAGTTGTTATATGTTTTGCTCAATATATTTATTGCCCAAGGTTCACACGTTCTCTGTCTGCAGTTCGTATACATTAAGTTATGTGTGCGCGGTTCAGAAACAGCAACTAGAGCGCATTATTGTACTGCAAAAGCACATTACAATAATGCGCGAGCGCAAATCTATCCGTTCGCACAGATTTTCTTTGCTCTGTTAACAAAACCAGATGCGCGTGCTCAGATCATAGACTGTATAAGGCTCAGAGATACACGCTTTTCATTGAAACTTGTCTCCTCTCGCTCAACCTGTGTCCTGTGCACTCACAACTCTCTCAGTGCTCATGCTTAAGATATTATATCTTTTTATGAAAAAAAAGTCCTTAACAGTCCATGAATCTGGGGTTCATGAAAGAGTGGGAACCCTGGTGTGTGAAAACTACTCATATGAAGTATATATATATATATATAATTTGAAACCAAATGTAATTGGTAGTATGATAATCATTAGAAGTGTGGCATATAATGTTAAATGTTAGACATGGTGCGCCACCTAGTGGTTGATTAAATATTAAACCCTCAGTCCAAAAATGTTTTTTTTATTTTTCTCCAAATATAAGTTCACTTTTACAGTTTTAATAGCTGTTTGTAGTTCTGGGACTACAGAGTTTAAGTCAGTAGATATTTAATGCTGTTTCAGTTGTGCTTTATATGTTTGATGTTCACCTTTGTTCATGTTTTTCTTTCTCTGTTCAAAGAGGAAGCGGCTCGTTGTGACGTCGAGGTGTCTGTTAAAAGTGAGTATTTTTAGGGTTAGTCCGCCTTTTGAATGGATGACTATTTAGTTTATTAGTCTATTTTCAATGTTTTAAAGAGGATACTGATGGTTGTGACATCACAAAAATTCCTGAGCGGGAAATGCAGTCATGTGAGCATTGGTGGTTCAGTGGTAGAATTCTCGCCTGCCACGCGGGAGGCCCGGGTTCGATTCCCGGCCAATGCAACAACTTCTTTTCAACATATTTTACACACTGAAGCACCAATACTTTTGTTATGAAGTGATCTACCAACAGGAAGCAAACCTAACTTTTTAAAGGGATCCCCGGGTATCAAAACATGTTTAGCTTAATATAACGTAAATGATGTCTCGTATTAAAATGTGTAATAGAAAACCCACGAAAGATGTAAGTTATTTTTAAAAAATCTCATTCGTTTTTTACACTATGAGGGGGGGGGGCATTATTTTATGTGCTCAGTACATTCTCCGTTGATAATGTTAAATGGTTGCACTCAGTGAGCTTCTGGCACTTTTGACCGCGACAGAACTCATAAAGTACTGATATGATACCACATTGTGTGGCTTTGGGTTGTAATTTTCAGTTGGAGGGCTACAAGAGAAGCAACATAAAGCTGGGTACACGACAAAAGATTTTTTACAGCTTAAAAGATTTACAAAATGTGATAGACCACAAACATTCAGCAGCAGCTCACGGAGTGCAACCATTTGACGTCATCAGAATAATGGCGCCCCCATAGTCCAAAATATGTATAAATCTATGACTTTTTAAACATAAACAAATCTTTAATGGGTTTTCCACTACATATTTTTAGTAAGGACATCATTTATGTTTTAAGCTAAACAAGTCTTAATACTCGGGGATCCCTTTAAGATAGAATCACCATCAATGTTCGTTCATTCACCAAACACACGTCACTGTAAGGTGTTTCTATTAAGGTCTCTTTACATTTACAGATCTTAAATGAGTTTGACGGTCAACAAAGCATATTTCAGTTCAGTATTGTGCTAACTGCTCTGTTTGGGTGTTGATTTTAGACCCTGTGTGTAATTGAGCGATACAACATAAACTCATCTGGAGACCATGATATAATCACCGCAATACAAGATGAGGGTAAGATATGAGTTAAACAGTGATTTGTTGTTACTGCAATGCTACAAAACCTGTTTTGTAGTTCCTCTTGTTTTTAAGATCAAACGACACACAGTGAGTCGGGCGTAGCAGGAAATAGATACAACAATGTGTGTGCCCTCACTCCTCGTTAGTATAGTGGTAAGTATCCCCGCCTGTCACGCGGGAGACCGGGGTTCGATTCCCCGACGGGGAGAAAATGCTTTTTTTCTCCCTTTGTGTTCACAGGAAAACTCATTTATAGACTCCTGATGTAAGATATAAAGATCGCCTGTGAATAACATACTTGTTTTATCTTAAAATAAGACAAAACATCTCATTAGTAGAGTGTTTAAAAATGTAGTTGACAAACAGGTCTCTATTTTTGTTCAAATAAAAAGTTTAATGGAGTCTTTGTTAATCTTGAAAAACAAAAACAATTATTTTATTTTTGTTCATGTTTCATTTGCTAATGTTAAAATAGAACTTGGGTATTTAAAAATATATTAGTAAATCTTGAAATGAACAAGATTAATAATTGATGTCGAAGTGCTGTTTATAGTTAGTTAACAGTGTCGCATGTTGTCATCGATTGTTTACAAATGACACAAGTGTAACTAACTTGTCAGTAATTATTATAATATATTCACCCCCCCAACTGGTATAATGCTATACCTAAAGATTTTTTTGGGTTGGATTTTATTTTAATGTTTTAAATAAATTAAATATGTTTCAAATATTAAATATTTCACAAAGAAATTTTATAATTTAAATATTTTAAATTAGATTTAGTTTGATTTCAATTTTAGATAAAAGTTTAATAATTTACTTTTATACATTTTTGTTTTTGTAATTTTTTTTTATTTTCCCTGGGTCTACTCAAAGTTATAGTTTAAATTGATGTTTTAAACTATTTTATGTTCCATTTTCTTTTCAATTTCACAAGTTTTTTTTGTCAATATTATTTGTTTTTGCCCTTTTAAGATATGTAAAGTTATATATATTATTTTATTTTTAGCTATGAAAAAAATCTGCTAGCTAAAATAAAATAAATATAATATATCCTCTCACCAAAAGAGTTTTAACGTATAAAGCCAGTGATGCAATAAAGGCTTTTTAACTTTTCACTATACAATTCGAGTGGCTTGGAGTTCTTGTCCTTAAATATATACTATCCCATACAACCAGAGAGCACCGAGATTTCATACCCCATGCAGCACGTCTTTATGCATTCAGTGATTTTAAGTATAATATAATTTCAGTTAACACTTATTTTAAGTAAAATATTTTTAATGGTTGCAGTTAATGATGATGACATTTGCAAAACACCCACCAGGTGGCAGCACTTCTAAAAGACTATATAAAACAATACTTACTGCAAAGAGTAAAAAGTGTGTAAACTATCCTTCCACAGATTTAACAGCATCAATGATTTGAAAATCTCCAGCAAAAACCAAAAGATTTTGCCCCGTGTGAGGCTCGAACTCACGACCTTCAGATTATGAGACTGACGCGCTGCCTACTGCGCCAACGAGGCCTGAAGTCCATGTGTGCAAGACCTCCTCATGTTCCTGCTGGGGCGCATCTGTCCCACCAAACTGGTTTGCATTGCATTTCAGATCTTCAGATTTTTGAATATCTGTTCTGTTCTTGCTATGTTTGTATTAACACCTATTACAATCACAAAAGACAAGCTTGTACAAAAATGACAGAAACAATAGATCAGTATGAACAATGAGATTCAACCTCGCCCAACAGAGGGAGCCAAAGCGAACAATCACTTTAAACATTGTAGATTTAGGCCCAAGTTAAAATACCTAAATTACATTTAAAACCATTCATTTCACACGCATATATTAATAATTTATTATAAGAAAGAAATGCAGATTAAAAATACATACACTAAGTAGTGTGCATTTAAAATGCATATACTGAATATAGTTGTACAAAGATTATTGAGCAACAAAAGCCATAGTTGGTTTGAGTGTGGTTGTGCGGGTGTTTATCGCACGCTGGACGTTCCTGATGGAGTTTATCGCTGCTTTTGCACTCGCCGCCTGCAGACTGGAGGTGGACACCATCACAGAGGCACGCTTGGGACCAATAAAGGCGTAACTATGCTCTACATATATCCCTCGCTGTCCGTGGTGATGTAAGTAAAATGTAGAGAAAAAAAAAAGAAAAAAAAAATCACTCATCCAACGAGGTAAGTTCTAGATTTTACAGGTTAGAATGTCATGCTCGTTTAAATTAAATCTCGCTGCTTTTTATGTCCTGCTGAGTCATTTTGTTTGATTCACGAACAAATGACTCCTTTGAATCTGAACATTTACTGAATCGTTTAAAGAGATTTCTAATTGTTTAAAGAGTGCTCATGAGCTCATGCATTAGTGATTAGGAAACCAAACTTTAACAAGTTATTGTTTCTTCCATCATTGTCTCTCTGGATTAATCTTGCTGGATTAGTGGTGGTGTTGTAGCCAAAATGCACCCCTGGCCAGTGTAAACTGCAGAAAACCTTCTGCAGTTTACACTGGCCAGGGGTGCATTTTCCAAAAGCAACTATGGTCGCAAGTTCTTTCGTTATCAATAGAGTTGGAACTAACAACCATAGTTAGCTTACAATGCTTTAGGAAACGCACCCCTGAATAGATACAAATGCGCTAAAATGCTAAGTCTGAATTGTTAATGAGGTCAGTAAACCGGGGACCTATAAACTTATGCCTGTGGTTTAATCTTCTTGGTACGCTGTATGTTTGAAGCACAGTGTGTGGGTGAGGTGTACTTACTTACATCCGCAAAGGCACTTCTTGAGATAAACAGGCTGCAAAACGGTCAGGATGATTTTCTTCGTTCTGTTTACGCTTATCTTCTTCATCTTTTCAGGTGAGTCACTGAAAAAATATAGTTAATTGGATGTCTTATCAGATGCTTTTGTATTAAATGAAACAGTTAACAATTAGTTTTAAGGCCTGTTCACACCAAGGGCGTTTAACCTTTAAAACCTAAAATCATTCTAAATTTAAAAGAATAGCAGTTAATGCTTAAACTTTTTGAATTACTTTCAGACCTTTTTTTTTCAGCTGATACATTTTTTTACAAACAATGAGAGCTGTCAGAATCCAACCTGCTTAAGAGCTCAATCATTTAAAGCGGTGGAAAGTGCATAGGTGTGAACACTTATCGTTCTTGGTGTGAACGGTTCTTCACACATTTTATTACAGTGTATTGTTAAGTGTTAAAAGTGCATAATCTTTATCATATGTACTTGAGAATGTGCTCAAAATGATTTTCAGGTGTGTTTGGTGCTGCCGATACTGATGAAATCCAATCCATATCAGTGATGAGGGGAGATTCTCTCACTTTACACACCGATGTTACTGAAGTACAGAGAGATGACCTGATACTGTGGACATTTGGATCAAAAGACAATCTAATTGCTGAAATCCATAAGCAGGTCGTCTATATGTTTGATAGTAAAGAACATTTCATACTTGAAGAAAAGACTGGTTCTCTGACCATCAGAAACATCAGAACTGAAAACTGTGGACTTTATGATCTAACAGTCATCAACCTTGGAAAAACATCATACAAGAGATTCAATGTTACTGTCATTGGTGGGTTACAGATTAATTTTGTATTTTAGTTTAGTTTAACAGTTTTGAATAAATCTGAAATGTCTGTTTATACAGATACTTCGGGAAAAAATGTTGCTTACCTGCCAGTTCCTGTAATCAGCAGAGACCCCTCGCAATGTTCTTCTTCATCATCTCCAAACTGTTCACTGTTGTGTTCAGTGGTGAATGTGAGTCATGTGACTCTCTCCTGGTACAAAGGAAACAGTTTATTGTCCAGCATCAGTGTGTCTGATCTCAGCATCAGTCTCTCTCTACCTCTGGAGGTGGAATATCAGGATAAAAACAGTTACAGCTGTGTGATCAACAATCCCATCATCAACCAGACTCAACATTTGGACATTAGCAAGCTCTGTCACTCATGTTCAGGTACGACAAATGTTACGTTAGTGGACTTTCTATTTATATTAATGTCCTCTCAAGTAGACAATAATTATAACTATATTGGCATCCACAACAGATGCCAGTAATTATAACGATAACTATATTAGCATCCACAACAACAGACAATAACTATAATTATATTAGCGTCTAGGGTTGGGCACCAGAACCGTTTTTTTTTTTTAAGAACATGAGGAACTCATGACGAAGCGCTGTAAGCAGCCTTGCTCCGGTGTTTCTGTAAAGTATGTCACAAACCAAATAACAGAAATGCCACCCTGCCTCTTTAAGGGACTATTTGGTCACCCAGTCAGCCTTACAGCAACACTACATGCAATGAAGGTAAAATAGTGAAAAAAAAAAAGTTAATTTAAATGGTATAGAAACCAGGAATCGTTTAGCAAAACTGGAACTGGAAACAAAACCAGAAATGGTCTTACTTTACCAACTGTAAGGTCCACCCACTGGTCCAATGACGGTAGCCAATGATCCGGCAGAAGGATCCTTGCGCGTTGCTGTCTTTCCTGTTATTCATCACAACCTCATTAAAATAAATACATTTCCTTATAGGTATTTCAGTTCATCTGACTCCAAAAAATGAATAAGGCCTTTAGTGATATTCACGAATGTATTTACATTTAGATAAATGTTTGAAAGATTTTGATTTATCTGTTTATTTTTTTATTTTTTATTTGGATGCTCAAGTCTTTCAGGGGTATCGCATCGGCCGTTAGCGTATCCGACGATTACATAATCACCAGCTTTGATTATTAGACATACCGTAGGTAATTACTAGCTAATACTTTAGATGGCCGCACCTATGCTTGCTCATTCTAATAGTATTTTTGTTTAGTCCCCTTAGATTCGTACACACTTGAATAAAGTAGTATTATTATTAGTCAGAGGTCACGACCACTGCTATAGACATAAGCCGACCAATATTGCTTTCCCTAATAGTAGTTTTGGTATGGCCATGCCATGATTTCACATGTATACTTGACTAGAATAATATTACAATAAACAGAGGTTAAGCTCACCCTATTTAGGTTGGTCGAACAACATCCAGTTGACCTAAACGGAAATTCCCTTTTAGCCCTTACAGTCTTAAGTACACTTGAACTAATGCCAAAAGTTAGCCAGAGCTCTAAAAATATAATTGGTGTGCCCTATGCTCCATTTCAACTAAATGTCTGTTACTAACCTGATGCAGAAATGCGGTAACAAGGATACGGTTTAATCTACTAGAACTAATAATTTCATAACAACCAGAATAAATTCAACAATAACAATTTATTAATCTGGTAATCAAAGTAATAATTCAATTCAAACAATATAAAAAACACTAATCAATCATAAAAACATTCAATAATATCAAAGTGAAAGAATGTATAAATGTTATCTGATAATCAGATAATCAAAAATACTGTGGTTTCTAGGGGAGGCTGTATTTACATACAGGGGGTAATTTGTGTGAAAAACCTGGGAGTAGTCTGTTTACAATATTTACACTGTTGGGAACGTTACTTTAAAAAAGTAATTAGTTATAGTTACTCACTACTTGTTCCAAAAAGTAACTAACTAAGAGTTATTAACTGAATTACTCTATAATATAAGTAACTCATTACCAGAGAAAGTAAAAAAAAAAAAAGTTGCTATATGTCAAAGAATTTGTATTTTTTGACCAGTTTTAACGAGTCAGTTGAAATGAGTATAATAGACAGGTGTTCGTACATAACTTTCGATATTTATTGCACGTCAACAGACAGCAAGAGTTTTATCCTGCACTTCAAGTATTATCTTTGTAAAAAAAAAAGTGTTTTTGGCCACTAGCTTTATAGATGCGTGTCACACATTTCATGTTCACATTACATGCACGTTCTTGCCTTTGACCACAATGAATTTGAAGTAGTGCTTATATCTCCACCTTGAAAATAGCAACTTTTCATCTGATTGCCCTTGACTCGCCATTTCTGCTGCCCCTGCGAATCTCTGTGTAGCTGATGCGTGTGTGTGTGTGTTTGGCGCCGCTGGTGCATGTGCCGGCATGTGTGTAAAAACACTGGCTCTGATTGGCTACCATGAAACACATGACTCTGCCTTAGCCAATCATAATCGCTTATCTTGTTATTAACCCACCTGCTCACTCGCTGTGTGAGCCAGGGGTGCGCTCGGATTGCATAGTTTATTAAATCAAGGCATAGTAACGCACCGCATTTAACGTTCAGTAACGTTAATGGCGTTGTAACGACGGGAAAAGTAATCAGTTAGATTACCCCGTTACTGAAAAAATAACGTCGTTACCTAACGCCGTTCTTTTAAACGCTGTTATTCCAAACACTGAATATTTATGGTTTATGATTTATGGTTACCTGTTCTATTGTTAAGAGAATGAGACCTCTTTACCAGACACACAGAGACCTTTTTTAAAACAACATGACACACGAATTGTTGCATTGTTATAAACTGATTAAGAAAGGTAATTCAGTGACTTCTTTAGTGTCCTGTGTTTGGATAGTAAATTAGGGGAGGGGGGGGTAAAGGGAGTGAAGGTGGAGGGTTATGCATTTAGTGTGGGCCGTTTGTTTATCTCTCAGTTGGGTGCGTTGGTCTAAGCTTGCGAGACATAATCTAGGTGTTGATTCTCGTAAAAGTTCCTTGCTTCGATCTTCTTTCTGGTCCAGTGAATGGCATTGCTGTGATCTTTTATCTGATCCAGTCAAAATGGTATCAATAATCTTACACCCAAATCTATTAGCATCCACAACTAAGAATAACTAAAACGATAACTGTATTAGTGTCAATGCAAAAGGGCAAAAACTATAAAAATAACTACATTAACAGCAGTGCCAAAGGATGATTTCTATAATGAAATATGTATAAGTGTCTACACCAATGGACAGTAACTAAAACACTAATTAAATAAGCGTCCACATCAACAAACAGTAACTATAACAACTGTATTATTCACACTGATGGAAAATAACTATAACAATAATTGTATTAGTGTCCACACTAGGGATGTAAATTTTCGATCATTTCCATGATCAATTAATCGATTAATCTTGAACCCTAATGCTGCAAAATGCATCTATCGTAGTGGTCACTGGTATGACAGGATGTGCAAAACCCACTGAACCACGCCAAACCCCCTCCCCAAAATGCGTTTCTCACTCAAATTAAATTAATCACACAAACTAGATCGTGGTGGCCTACAAGGATGGAGCGAGCACAGGTTTGGCTGGATATATTTTGGAGGTTATTGCTCTTGTCTCATTTGCCACAAATCCAAATGTTTCCATACTGACAATGCATTTGCATGTTAAACTATTATTTATAATTTTAACTACTAGGCTTGACCTTTACACACATTCGCATATAGACAGAAAAGATCATACTCTTCACATGACCAAAAATGTCCTTGGCATAACAGCAGAGATGATCGTAATACTACGGTCTATTTAAACTGAGAAGTGTAACCTTTAATATGTTTGTTTGACTGTATTTTATTTTGATAATAAACAGACTTTGATTTAAGTTTTAATTGCTAGAATATTGAACAGCTGAGACATAAAAATTAAAGATATTTAAGTAAGATGTAAGATGTAATGATGAGTAAGATGTAATCCGCAAGAGTTTTTACTTTTATTTGTGCACACTATCAATAAAAACAGAAGATTTATAAAATAAAGCAAACAAATAGGAGGAGGAAAACATTTTTATTTTATTTTAGGCCTATTACTTATGCTTTTATAAGCATCCCATTTTTTCATGAATTAAGAATTTGTTAGAATTATTAATTTATTCCCTCAATTCACTTAAATGAAACATGAACAGTTGATACAAATTAATAAGTTGTTGGAACGAATTAACAAGTTGTAGGAATGTCCTGTCACTTTATCCTGCTCAATATTAAATAATTATCTGGTGAAATTACATACAGTACAGACCAAAAGTTTGGAAACATTACTATTTTTAATGTTTTTGAAAGAAGTTTCTTCTGCTCATTAAGCCTGTATTTATTTGATCAAAAATACAGAAAAAACAGTAATATTGTGAAATATTATTACAACTTAAAATAATAGTTTTCTATTTGAATATACTCTAAAAACATAATTTATTCCTGTGATGCAACGCTGAATTTTCAGCATCATTAAAGAAAGAAGGAAGAAGAAAAGGTTAAAAAGAACTGCATTTATTCAATAAAATTCTAATAATATATATTCTAATAATATATTTTCTTTATTATCACTTTTTATCAATTTAAAACATCCTTGCTGAATAAAAGTATTGATTTTATTTAAAAGAAAGAAAGAAAAAAAATACTGACCACAAATTACTGATCAGAAGTGTATTTTGTTATTACAAAATATTTATATTTTAAAAACAAAGCTTCTTTTTTTTTTTTTTTTTACTTTTTATTAATCGAAGTATCCTAAAAAAGTATCACATGTTCTGAAAAAAATATTAAGCAGCAGAACTGTTTCCGACTTTGATAATGAATCATCAAATTAGAAATTTCTAAAGGATTATGTGATAATGACCCTAAAAATTAAGCTTTGCATCACAGAAATAAATGATAATTTAAAGTATAATAAATGTAAAAACAATTATTTTAAATTGTAATAATATCACAATATTAAATTTTTTCTGTATTTTTGATCAAATAAATGCAGGCTTGATGAGCACAAGAAACATCTTTCAAAAACATAAAAAAATAGTAATGTTTCCAAACTTTTGTTCTGTACTGTATTTGCTACATTTATATTGTTTCCATGTTTAAGAACTTTGTGTTGTTTCTATTTTAAAGTACTTTTTAAGTTTAAATCACATTTAAAGCGTAATTTGTACAATATGAACATATGATGATGCATTTATATATGGTCAACTTCAATCACAACCGTTTGCACGTTTTGAGCATTAGACGCACTCAGCCCAACATTAAATATGTTAACCGACTATCAATAGCTTTAATCGATTGCATCTCTTAACAACAATTAATCGATCACCGACAACTGACATAAACAATAACTGAATTGATGACTGTATTAATGTCCTCACTGATAGACAATAATTACAAATATAGCTGCAAGCAGCGATGGCGGGCTCAAGCCATCAGTGCAACGCCACCAGGTAAATTGTGCTCAGCGGGCACATGCATTCACAATAGCCTTCTGGCAGTCAGATTTTAAGGGATACGGCAGTTAAAGGGTTAATCCGAATCATCTAGACTTTGAAATCACATTCACAGAACCATATATATAACTTTAATAACACTTTACAATAATATTTCATTCATAAACATTAACTATGTTAACATGAACAATAATTATTTTAAGATAATTAACAATAATTAGGTTAAGACTTGACCATTGGACAAAAAATGGTGACTGGGTCACGGGGGCAGAAGAAAAAAAAAACAGTGAAGAAATGACAAAAAGAATTGCAAAAGAATTAAGAATTAATGTGAAGATTAATTTTTAGTCAATTCTGCAAGACAGACCTTTCAGGATAGGAGATGGAATAAAAAATAAGCTCCTAAATCTAATGCCAGATTCTGGAAGATATATTCCTCAAAGTGTCGTAAAAGAGTCACTCAGAACCCATCTGTTCATAAAGCCTATATATAAAGTCTCAATATATAGTATTTCACAATACTTCATGCTATTCTAATTAAGTCATTTTTGGGATCTTTTAAGTCTCTCAGAACCTGACACCTTGTAATTCTGGAGACTCCAGGAAAGTTGCAGCTCTGAAAAATTGTGGTACTGTAGACTAAATGCTCCCTGATAGTTTTACATCTAATTCTTCACTTTAATTATTAATTATTTTCCAGTTAATGTGTTTCTGTTCTTCTCCACTTGTTTTTTTTCTGACCCCTGTGACCCAGTAAGCATTTTGCTGTCCAGTGGTCATGTCTTAACTCTGCAATTACTGTACTGTACTTATTTTGAATATTTCTCATGGGGATCTAATAATTTTGGATTTTCAGCTCATTTTTTGGCTCATTTTATCAGTAATGGAAAAATGCCTAATAATTCTTCACACCTGAATATAAGGAGTTTTTTTCTTTTCCAGTCTTCATTGTCAACTACGTATATATCACACTCGTTGCCTTCTCTAGTGCAGCTCAACCAATTTACATCCCATTCGTCCGTATTTGTGATATCACAAATTCTGGAAAATATTTGTTGTAGTCCAAACAAGTTGTTCTTTGTTATTTTCTAAAATGTGATTTTTGTTAAATAAAATTTCTCCTATTGAATTGGACTTTGAGCTTTGAATCTTTGCAGAACTTTTTTATGCTGAAACAACAACATTACAGACTAACTAAAGTTGAAAGTGTGAAACAGCATAATAGCACTCCTTTCATAGGCATTATTAAGTATTTAATAAATACAGCTATAAATGTTTTGTTCTTGAGCACATCTATAAAGTTCAATCATTGTATTTTCATACTTTTTTAAGGATCTTTTTATCATTTATAAATTAAGTTATTTACAAAAATGAAATATAAACAAATGCAATATATTTATATATATATATATATATATATATATATATATATATATATATATATATATATATATATATATATATAATGTACTGGCTTTCCAATGCCGTTGCCATTGATAATAGGAGTAAGCAAGTTTAGAACACCTACAAACAAGAGTCCAAGCAGACGGATGTAGATGCATAACTCTTAAGTTCAGATAAATGTCATGTCATGTCACAGGATGTCGTAGGTCAGTATCAAATGAGTTTGAAATTATTATTTGCAGTACAAATAAGGATTCTTAGGATGTTTTTAAATCCCTAAAACTGTCAGAAAAGGATAAGGCCTAAGATATTTCTTAGGCTGCAATTAAAGGGGGAAAAAAACACCACCATTGGCAACAACAAAAACAATAAACATTTAAAATACTGATTTTTCCCCCCGATGATTAAAGAGATGATTAGGTCTCTCTCTCTCTCTGTCTCTCTCTCTGCCAGATAGCCCCTCCCCTCCCTACAATTCACACACACTGTCAGTCACCAAAAATTCAGTCAGTCACCAACCCCCTCACACTCCCCCTCCCTCTCCCTCTCCCCCTACCTTCCCTCACACAGACAGAGTGGCCAGAGTGAGATCATGTCAGTTAAGAAGTCTGACAGTTTTTTAATTTTCTGTTGTCCATACAGTGTTGTAAAGTCATGAAACTATGCAAATTTCCTCAAAATGATTTGATCTCTGTATGAAAAAATGCTTTGAAATGTTTGGAAGCTGCAATTTAAAAATACAAGCCAATTAATGATTCCCTTTTCACTGTCATTTCAAAAAATCACCACGACAAAACCGTTCAAGCTAACCAAAATCCATTCGCAATTTAAGTTCCTCAATGTTTTTGCAACATGTAGACAAAGTTTGGTGTATGCATTAATTCACAAAATAATTTTCCCAAAAATCCATATTTAAATCAAAATAGCGGACTTCCTGTTGGTTGTAGCTTATGACTGTGAATTAGAAAGTTGTCCGTCTTGATAAGAACTATTTATGTACCAAGTTTGGTGTCTGTAGCTAAAACTAAATAAAATGCATTATTAGTATTATTATTATTATTACTATTATTATTATTAGCTGTACACTTGATAAAAAATAAATAAATATAAACTTATGCAGTTGTATATATATATATATATATATATATATATATATATAAATTCAAGTGTACAGTTTTCTTTTATTGCATCTTGAAATAAATATTTCTTGAAATAAATATTAAATAGTTCTGTGTTTATTTATTTATTATTATTATCTTTTTTAATTTTAGGAAGATTACAGCCTTTAATCTCCTCAAAATAAATGTGCATATAAACCATGAACAATTTAATTATAGCTGTATTTATAAAATGCTTACTAAAATATAAATTTTGGGAGAAGTCTATATAAAGCATGAACTGACTATTTACTAATGCTTAGCTAAGGAGTGCAGCTATTATGAAGTGTTACCAATGCATTTACTAATGTTAACAATTGAGACATTATTTTAAAGTGTTACCAAATCCTTAAATAATTTAAAAGTGTTTTGTTATGATTTCATTAACCTATAAGCATTTGTGAAATAGTTCTGCTTGCATCACAGCTTAGTCTTCATCTCTGAGCTGAACAGGTTTACTGTTACATCCATGAGATTATGTAAATTCAAATAAATGTCATGTCACAGGGTTTCAGAGGTCAGTATCAAATGAGTTTGAAATTCTAATTTGCAGCACAAGTATTTTTAGATTTTTTTTTTTAATCCCTGAAACTGTCTGAAAAGGATAAGGCCTAAGAGATTTCTTAAGCTGTAATGAAAACAGCACAATTAGCAACAACAACAAAAAAATAACAATTTAAAATATTCACCAGTTTTTTTCTGGTGATTAAAGAGATGTTTAAGTCTCTCTCTCTCTCTCTCTCTCTCTCTCTCTGTCTGTCTGCCACTCAGCTCACACCCCTCCCCCACTCACACACACACACACACACACACACACAGACACACAGTCAGCACACATACATTCCTCACACAGAGTGAGATCAGATGTCTGACAGTTTTTTAATTTTCTTTTAATCATAAAATGCTGTAAACCATACCATACCATACCAACTTTATTTGTTAAGCACTTTACAACAACCACAGTAGACCAAAGTGCTGTACAGAAAAATAAATAAAAATAAAATAGATAAAATAAACATATGTACCATTTATAACCACAGAATAAAAGCATTCAAAGTAACAAATTGAAACAAGTAAATAAAGTCGACCTCTTACTAGGTGTCAAAAGCCAAAGAGAAAAGATGGGTTTTAAGAAGGGTTTTAAAAACAGATAAAGAAGAGGCCTGCTTAACATGCAAAGGCAGATCATTCCACAGTTTAGGGGCAGACACAGCAAAGGCACGGTCCCCTCTGAGCTTACGCTTAGTTTTAGGCACAGTCAGGAGCAGCTGATCATCTGATCTGAGAGAGCGGACGGGTTTATAAGAGTGTAGAAGCTCAGAGAGGTATGGCGGAGCAAGACCATTTAGTGATTTAAAAGCAAATAACAGAATTTTAAAATGGATCCTAAATTGAATAGGCAGCCAGTGTAATGAAGCTAAAATAGGGGAAATGTGCTCATGTTTACGTGTGCCCGTTAAAAGACGTGCTGCTGCATTTTGTATTGTATCAATCGACTGTCAAATTTAAGCTCAGAGTCCACTTTAACTCCTAGGTTTGTGATAATAGGTTTAATATAGGGTGCTAAGGAGCCCAGATCTACAGGCGGGGTCCCAGTGGTGCCTCCGAAAACCATCACTTCTGTTTTTTTATCATTAAAATGTAAAAAGTTCAGAGCCATCCAGGCCTTTATGTCGTCGAGACAATTGAGTAGTTGTCCAACAGAGTTATAATTTTTCTTTTTTAGAGGTACATAAATCTGACTGTCATCTGCATAACAGTGGAATGAAATGCCATACTTTCTAAGTATGGAACCAAGTGGAAGCAAATACAGAGAGAAAAGTAGAGGGCCGAGGACTGAGCCCTGTGGGACCCCACACAAGAGAGGACTAGAGGAGGATACAGAGTCACCTAAGCTAACACAAAAAGTCCGATCCGCTAAGTATGACCTAAACCACTCCAGTGCTATGCCACTGTTGCCCACCCACTGCCTTAAACGTGAAATCAATATTTCATGATCCACTGTGTCAAATGCAGCAGTTAGATCTAAAAGCACAAGGATAACACAGTCACCAGAGTCAGTAGCTAAAAAGATATCATTAAAAACTCTTAAAAGAGCAGTTTCGGTGCTGTGCAAGGTCTTAAAACCGGACTGGAAAACCTCTAGAATATTATGTTCTTCCAAAAAGGCCAATAGTTGACTGTACACAATCTTCTCCAAGATTTTTGAAAGGAAAGGCAATTTGGAAATAGGCCTGAAATTAGCAAGAACTGACGGATCAAGAGCAGGTTTTTTAATCAGAGGTTGAACTACTGCATGTTTTAAAATCATGAAAGTCATGAAACTATGCATATTTCCTCAGAATCACTGGTTTTCTAAATTAAAAATGTTTTTTAAAGGTTTGGAAGCTGCAATTTAAAAATACAAGACGATTAATGTTTCACTTTTTACTGTTATTTCAAAAAATCACCATGCCAAAACCGTTCAAGCTATCCAAAATTCATTCGCAATTTAAGTTCCTCAATGTTTTTTCTTCATGTAGACAAAGTTTGGTGTGTATAGTGTACTTCCCCTGTGAGGAGTATGCATTAATTCACAAAATAATATTCTCAAAAATCCATATTCAAGTCAAAATAGCCAACTTCCTGTTGGTCGTAGCTTATGACTGTGAATTAGAAAGTTGTCCGTCTTGATAAGTACAATTTATGTACCAAGTTTGGTGTCTGTAGCTAAAACTAATCCCCCCACTTTTGACAAAAGGTGACGCTATAGAATGCCTCTTCCACGCCCTTTTAAAAGCTTTTGCCATGGTCTAGCTATCTTTAATACTGATATCTGTTTCGAGTTTCATGTAAATCTGAGGTTGTTATCTGCCTAAAAATCACCAGAACAGAACATTCAAGTTTGACACGTTGCCATGGCAACAATATTTGGTAAAAAGATTCCCACAACAGATTTTCTTCGGTCTTGTTTTGTCATTATTCTGATGAAGTTTGAAGCAAATCAAGTAAAAATAAGATGCTGAATTCAAAGTATTTTGAAAATGATTCACTTCCTGCTGCCAGTTGGTGGAGCTATAACTTTGACTCCTAATAGTCACATATATATGATCGGTATCATACAATGAACAAACCAATTAAGTTTGATCATTTCCTGTTTCTCATTTCTTGCCATAATTTCAACGCCTCACCACGGGCAAACCGTTCGAGATATCAAAAATCTCTTCGCAATTTAGCATCCCCAATGTCTTGAGATCGTGTTCACCGAGTTTTGTGGTGAACGGGTGGAGTTCCTCAGAGGAGTATATCAAATTCCAGAGCATGTGTTTTTCATAAAACCCTAAATAGCCAACTTCCTGTTGGGCGGAGCTTATGACATGCAGTGTGAAAGTTGTTTGGCTTGATGAGTTATATATATATGTACCAAGTTTCATATGTATAGGTGCAAGTATGCATGATATATGGCCCTCAGTACTACAGGGGGCGCTGTAGAGCCCCTGTGCCACGCCCCTGTATCAGACTCTGCCCGGCCCTAATGGCCGCAGGTTCCAAGGTGTGTGCCAATTTTCAAGAGTTTTTGAGCATGTTAAGGAACCCAAAAGCCCCCGAAACCTTGGAAAAAATTTGAAGAATAAAGAAAAAAAAAAATAATAATCCTAAGGAAAACAATGGGGCTCTCGCCCTCCAGGCTTGAGCCCTAATGATAACTGTAATAACATCCACACCCATGAACCATAACTATAATAACTGTATTAACAACTTTATCAGTGTCCACACCGACGGACAATAACCATAATGATAACTGTATTGACAACTTTATTAGTAGTAACTGTACTGATAAAGTCTCAGTTACGTACATAACCATTGTTCCCTGATGGAGGGAACGGAGACGTTATGTATAATGAGATATGGGGTATCGCTTTTGGAGGGACTTGCTCAGTGTCATGCTTGCTGCGCCATTCCCCCTAACATGGGGATGCGAGCGCCTTTCTTCTCCCAGTAGAGTTCCCCAGTTGGCATATCCTGGACGAACACCCTCGGCGGTCAGACTTGGTGGAGCAGTCTGTCGCCGGGCCCAGTAGTGGTGTTAGCATGCCCGGAGTCTCTGTCAGCCCCTGTACTGGGCTAGGTGTCCATATGGCTTGATTCCCAATGGGTAATCTCATATGTGTATTTTTCCACTGTGAGGCTTCCCTCTTAGTAAACTGTCATCCCTTGACAGACCCACTCTGTCAGTCTCTTCTGGCAGATGTTCCATCCCTACTCCAAGGTAGGACCTGCCTCAAAGACACATTAAGTATGTAGTACTGCCCCCTGGTTCAGTCCATATCAATATCTCCATGTCACCTCCCGACTGGTGGGATGTGGTCTCCATAGTGACCTTTTCCTAAGGCTCGCTTCCCCATCGTTCTGTCAAGCTGAATGAACAAATAGGAATGATTCGATGCAATCTTTTACTGAAGGTCGAAATCCCTTCCAAAAACGTTTTTGTCGACGGAACAGCAGCATGGCCTTCTCCAGCAGCAATGTATTCACCCTTTTGGTTCCCTTTCGGTACCAAGGTCAGTGAATTTGCACTGGGACTTTGGGAACGTTACGACCTTAAGTGTAGCTTTTGTGACACGCCGTTGCTTGTCGACAATTGCAGCGCCACAGGGTTGTGACAGTGTTCAAGTTGTGGCGTTTTCCATAGGACATCATATGTCATTCGACATAACTCGTAGTGACTGACAGATAGGGAATGTCTGGGTTACGTACACCACCCTCGTTCCCTGATAGAGGGAACGGAGACGTTATGTCCCCATGCCACAACCTTGAACCATTCGCTGTTGCCGGGACACGTTCTCGGCTCCTCAGCATAAAACCTATACTATAGGTTTACCTATACCTAACTATATATAACCGTAGACATGGAAAGTGGCTCAGGTATGTTAAATCCAATTTTCATTGCCGTTTTCTCTTAAACTCAGAGATGATTGGCCTCCTAAGTGAGACCCCATATGTTGTTCGGCATAACTCGTAGTGACCGACAGATAGGGAACTGTATTAGTGTCCACACTGACGGACAAAAACCATAATAAATATTCGTTTTAACACTGATGGACAATAACCATAATGATAACTGTATTGATAACTGTATTACTGTCCACACTGAAGGACAATAACAATAATGATAACTGTATTGATAACTGTATTTATGTCCCCACAGACGGATAATAACCATAATGATAATTGTATTGATAACTGTATTAGTGTCCACACAGATGGACAATAACTATAATGCTGACAATATTGGTGTCCACAACAACAAATAATAACAATATCAGTATCCATACCAGTGAACAATAACTATAACAATAATTAAATAGCTTAGTTAAGCTTAGTTAGTTTCTAAGCACACTGCAGTTGTTTCATTTGCTGCTAAAATCTTTAAAGCCAAAAGGATTTTAATTGACTGAATAGTTTTTATCTTTCATCAGCTGTAAAAAAAAAAAAATCACTCTGAAAGGTCGTTTTCCAACAAAATCATTATTCCTTTTTGTCAGTATAGTTTGGATGTGACTTTTAATATTCTTACAGTTATATTTATGGTGAAAACAGGCCTCAGTGTTCTTCTATTTTCTTCCCACAGACTTTCTCGCATGTTGTGGTTCTACAGAAGCTGTGATCCGATTGGTCATCTCTGCTCTGGTGGGCGTGGCTACGATCACTGCAGTGATTTATGACATCAGATCTTACAGAGTTTAATAAGCCAGGAATATCAGGACACCATGGCAGCATTCCACTTCAGAACTTACAGTGGACTGAATTGAAATGTCCTAAGCCCTTGGTCACTTGGAATCTGCAATGGAGTTGATTTATTAGTTAACATTTTTTTTTCTTACAAATTAGATTAATGAGGGAGTAAATTAAACTGGTGATGTCACAAACTTGTTGCATTGTGATTTATGGAGCTGCCTTATGTGTTGAGGGTTTATCCGTATAAACTTCCCTCGTCCACTTTATGAAGTGGAACTTACCCCAGGAGATTTCTGATCTTACCTTATGATTAGTGATTTAAAATGACTGTCAAATCCCATTGCTTGTAAATGCTTTGTGTGTATTATAGTCACAGCTGAATCTAGGTGAAATTATGAGCTAACTCATTTCACTAGTGGGGCGGGGCCGAGAGATGTGGGAACGAGCGAGGCCGGTAGAGTGATTGGGAAATCCGCGACACCTGCGCCCCACCGCCGGTCTCGAGTCCCAGAGAGGAGATGGAAGTATATAAAACTGGAGTGACGATAGTGAAGGACGAGAGAGGACCAGGCCTGGGCCTTATTGTGATGTTTTGGTTTTATTCATCCGTGAGGGGCTGGTGCGCTGTTTTGTGTTTATTTTGGATTATTAAAGTTTCGTTTTGTTTGTCCGCCGGTTCCCGCCTCCTTCTTCCGGATGAATATAAAGGTTTAATCCGTTACAGTAATACAGTATTGTTCAAAATAATAGCAGTACAATGTGACTAACCAGAATAATCAAGGTTTTTCGTATATTTTTTTAATGCTACGTGGCAAACAAGTTACCAGTAGGTTCAGTAGATTCTCAGAAAACAAATGAGACCCAGCATTCATGATATGCACGCTCTTAAGGCTGTGCAATTGGGCAATTAGTTGAATTAGTTGAAAGGGGTGTGTTCAAAAAAATAGCAGTGTGGCATTCAATCACTGAGGTCATCAATTTTGTGGAGAAACAGGTGTGAATCAGGTGGCCCCTATTTAAGGATGAAGCCAACACTTGTTGAACATGCATTTGAAAGCTGAGGAAAATGGGTCGTTCAAGACATTGTTCAGAAGAACAGCGTACTTTGATTAAAAAGTTGATTAGAGAGGGGAAAACCTATAAAGAGGTGCAAAAAATGATAGGCTGTTCAGCTAAAATGATCTCCAATGCCTTAAAATGGAGAGCAAAACCAGAGAGACGTGGAAGAAAACGGAAGACAACCATCAAAATGGATAGAAGAATAACCAGAATGGCAAAGGCTCAGCCAATGATCACCTCCAGGATGATCAAAGACAGTCTGGAGTTACCTGTAAGTACTGTGACAGTTAGAAGACGTCTGTGTGAAGCTAATCTATTTTCAAGAATACCCCGCAAAGTCCCTCTGTTAAAAAAAAGGCATGTGCAGAAGAGGTTACAATTTGCCACAGAACACATCAACTGGCCTAAAGAGAAATGGAGGAACATTTTGTGGACTGATGAGAGTAAAATTGTTCTTTTTGGGTCCAAGGGCCACAGGCAGTTTGTGAGACGACCCCCAAACTCTGAATTCAAGCCACAGTACACAGTGAAGACAGTGAAGCATGGAGGTGCAAGCATCATGATATGGGCATGTTTCTCCTACTATGGTGTTGGGCCTATTTATCGCATACCAGGGATCATGGATCAGTTTGCATATGTTAAAATACTTGAAGAGGTCATGTTGCCCTATGCTGAAGAGGACATGCCCTTGAAATGGTTGTTTCAACAAGACAATGACCCAAAACACACTAGTAAATGGGCAAAGTCTTGGTTCCAAACCAACAAAATTAATGTTATGGAGTGGCCAGCCCAATCTCCAGACCTTAATCCAATTGAGAACTTGTGGGGTGATATCAAAAATGCTGTTTCTGAAGCAAAACCAAGAAATGTGAATGAATTGTGGAATGTTGTTAAAGAATCATGGAGTGGAATAACAGCTGAGAGGTGCCACAAGTTGGTTGACTCCATGCCACACAGATGTCAAGCAGTTTTAAAAAACTGTGGTCATACAACTAAATATTAGTTTAGTGATTCACAGGATTGCTAAATCCCAGAAAAAAAAAATGTTTGTACAAAATAGTTTTGAGTGTGTACAGTCAAAGGTAGACACTGCTATTTTTTTGAACACACCCCTTTCAACTAATTGCCCAATTGCACAGCCTTAAGAGCGTGCATATCATGAATGCTGGGTCTTGTTTGTTTTCTGACAATCTACTGAACCTACTGGTAACTTGTTTGCCACATAGCAACAAAAAATATACTAAAAACCTTGATTATTCTGGTTAGTCACATTGTACTGCTATTATTTTGAACAATACTGTATATTAGTATAAAGTATTATATATTAATATTTTATTATTATTGGCACTGTAAAGGTGGCTATGAAAATAAATCTGCATTGTTTATCCTTTTGATCTTTCATTCAAAACATCTCAAAATTCTAAGCTTTTTAATGATATATGTATAGTGTCACAAAACGTTTTTATTTCAGATAAATGCAGATCTTTGGATCTTTCTTACTGCTTGAAAATTTTTGATGTAGTGTTTTTATGGATAAAAATAAAACGTCAGGTCAGACAATATCGTGTCTTTTTACATTTAAATATAGCTTTATCCGCATTGGCTCATGGAAACATCTATGAACACACTTGACTCGGCCCAAATATCTCTGGGAATGATTATACGTTTTAATTAAAAATGCTCCTCCTCGTATGGATGTGATCATTTTTCGGATCAGCAAAAAAAAAAAAAAAGGCCAAGACAAATAAACATACATTTTGTCTTTTTTATTAACATTAAATTATTAAATTAAAATATGTGAAATCAACTTAACGTGCACATGGCATAATATCTTCTTTTTAACATAATAGACTTCTCATCTCCCAGTCTTCTGTGATGGTGAGCAGTTCTCCGTCCCCCTGGACATCCTACCTTCTGTCATGAGCGCAACAGGATGCTCGGGATAGTTCATCCACAACTTTTTTCTTCTCCTGTTCATAAAGATCTGGCACAATCTTTTCGCTGAAGTGGGTGCGCGACGGGATGTCGTAACGTGGTCCAAGCTCCTCCGTTCCTCCGCTCTCCATGACCACTGAGTGTGGACTGAACATGCGCAACTTTTTTTTTTTTCTTCATAAATCAATCCGAGGGTCATGTGTGTGCTGAACCGAAGATATTGATCCGAACGGATCACGGATCAATGATGATTCATTGCACCACTACTATAGTGTCATTTGAAAACATTGCAGTTGCGTTTTAAAATACAACAACGAGCACCACTAAAACATTTAAAGAGGCGCATTCAGCCGTCTTCTTGACGGGAAACGGTCAACAAAGTAAAATTATCTACAACGTATGGCACTATAAGGCATTATAAATGGAAGAATAAAAAATGGATTTAAAAACAATAAAAATGGGATCAGAAAATAAATGTCAGTTCATAAATCTTACTTCCAGAATGAGAATATCTTAAACATGTTTTAAAAAAAAAAACATTTACTATTAAACTGCAGTTGTGAAAAACTCCTTCCACACAAAGAGCATGAATGTGTCTTTTCCTTCGTATGAACTTTCAGGTGTGAATCCCACAAACATGTTACAGTTGAAACTGCTGGTCTTGCAGATGAACTTTATTCATGTGGACTTAAGATGATGTTTCTTTGTTAGGACAGATTTATACAGAAGAGATTTTATTGCTTGACGCTTTATTTTGTTATGTTTGGTGAGGATGAGTCATCAGAGCTGAAAGTGCTGGATCTGAAGATGATCTATCTCCAGTGTGGATCCTCTCATGTATTTTCAGGGATCCTGATCGACTAAATCTCTTTTCGCACTGTGAACACTTGTAAGGTTTCTCTCCAGTGTGGATCCTCTCATGTGTTTTCAGGGATCCTGATCGACTAAATCTCTTTTCGCACTGTGAACACTTGTAAGGTTTCTCTCCAGTGTGAATCCTCTCATGTATTTTCAGGGATCCTAAGTGACTGAATCTCTTGTCACAGTGTGAACACTTGTAAGGTTTCTCTCCAGTGTGGATCCTCTCATGTATTTTCAGGGATCCTAACTGACTGAATCTCTTGTCACAGTGTGAACACTTGTAAGGTTTCTCTCCAGTGTGGATCCTCTCGTGCTGTTTCAAATTTTCAGCTGTAATAAAAGTCTTCTCACACTCAAAGCACATATATTCTCTCACACCAGTGTGTCTCTTCTGATGAACTTTTAAATGCTGCAGTTGTGAAAAACTCTTTCCACATAAAGAACATGAATGTGGTTTCTCCTTTGAATGAACTTTCAGGTGACCCTTCAGTGATGAGGCCCACAAAAATGTTTTTCCACACTGATTACATTCATAAGGTTTCTCTCCAGTGTGAATTTTCATGTGATCCTTTAGGGTTGATGATTGTGTGAAACTCTTCTCGCACTGATCACAAGGGAAAGGTTTCTCTCCAGAGTGGATGTTCATGTGAATCTCAAGACTATATTTGTTTCTCAAACTCTTTCCACACTGATCACATGTGTAAGGTTTCTCTCCAGTATGGATCCTCTCATGTTTTGTCAGGGATCCTGTCCGACCGAATCTCTTGTCACAGTGTGAACACTTGTAAGGTTTCTCTTCAGTGTGGATCCTCTCATGTTTTGTCAGGGATCCTGTCCGACCGAATCTCTTGTCACAGTGTGAACACTTGTAAGGTTTCTCTCCAGTATGAATCCTCTCATGTTTTGTCAGGGGTCCTGTCTGACCGAATCTCTTGTCACAGTGTGAACACTTGTAAGGTTTCTCTCCAGTGTGGATCCTCTCATGTACTTTCTGGTCTCCTAACCGACTGAATCTCTTGTCGCAGTGTGAACACTTGTAAGGTTTCTCTCCAGTGTGGATCCTCTCATGTGTTTCCAGATATCCTAACCGACTGAATCTCTTGTCACATTGTGAACACTCGAAAGTTTTCTCTCCAGTGTGGATCATCTCATGTTTTCTCAGAGTTGCTAACTGACTGAATCTCTTGTCACAGTGTGAACACTTGTAAGGTTTCTCTCCAGTGTGGATCCTCTGGTGCTGTTTCAAATCTGCAGCTCTAATAAAAGTCTTCTCACACTCAAAGCACATATATTCTCTCACACCAGTGTGTCTCTTCTGATGAACTTTTAAATGCTGCAGTTGTGAAAAACACTTTCCACATAAAGAACATGAATGTGGTTTCTCCTTTGAATGAACTGTCAGGTGACCCTTCAGTGATGAGGCCCACAAAAATTTTTTTCCACACTGATCACATTCATAAGGTTTCTCTCCACTGTGAATTTTCATGTGATCCTTTAGGGTTGATGATTGTGTGAAACTCTTCTTGCACTGATCACAAGGGAACTGTTTCTCTCCAGTGTGGATGTTCATGTGAATCTCAAGACTCTGTTTGCTTGTCAAACTCCTTCCACACTGAGTGCAGGTGAAAGATTTCTTGTCTCTTCTCTTCTTTAAATCTTTCTGTTTGGTTTGAGAGCGTTCTTCATCCTCCTCGTTTTCTTCGACCAACTCTGAAAATGAAGCATATGAAAAACATTTTTTTTACTGTGAAATGTAAAAGAAAGAAATAAAAGCCATGAAAGTGAACCCTGCTGTTTTATTATTATATCTATTCTTGTAACTATAACTTAATAATTATTGAACATTTTTAAACAATAGAGGCACAATACAGTGACAATACAGTGACACGTTTCTGTAGTGACAGTAAATATTCTTGATTAACTACACAATTATCTAACATGACTTGTGTTAAAAATAAAATCAATAAAAAGTGATGTGACATACAGCCAAGTGTGGTGACCTATACTGCTCTGCATTTAACCCATCCAAAGTGAACACACACAGCAGTGCGGGGCTCTGAACCGGTTCAAGGAACGAAAACCAGAAACGTACGAAATTTGGACAGGAACAGAAACAAAATAAAATTGTATAGTTCCGAACAGAATCGAATATTCAAAATGGACATTAACGGGATAATAGCGTTATTTTATCGTTCCATTTAATATTTGAAATTTGCTGTCAATGAATCACGAATTCCAGTAGTACGGCATATGCAAATGTGACGCTGAAGCCAGTGAGTGAAATGTCCGCTCAGCTGTGAACTCATCATAGGCGAGTCGTGATAGGATCGTGTGAGATGAATTCAACAGATCACACACCTGCAGCACTTATGTGAATGGAGAAAACTGAAAAACTAACCCCTATAGGCTTACACAAAAAGGAATATAGGCATATACACTAAATATATTTCACTTAAATCCTATTGAAGGATTAACGAAACGAAAGAGAGAGTGTGCTAAATTACGATTCATTGTGACACGTTCCAAAGTTTTCGGAAAAGGAAAACGAAACTGCAGAGAGAAGTTGTCTTTATTTTGCAAAAGCTTTACAGTTTTAATTATTTTGCAAAAGCTGACAGCTTTGAATAATGTCTTGCTTCTATATAACCAATTAGCTCTGGTAGACCATCGCGCTGACACAACATCATTTTGCTTTATTTTATTTTGTTAATGTACAGGCTTTAATAGAGTTAAAGAAATAAATAAAAAGTTAGACTACTCCATTGAACAACATGTCAGAGTGACCGCGCCTCAATGTGCTGATAAAGCCGATTTGAAGGATGATGTTTTTATGTAGATAAAAGTACAAACACTAGCCTATATAATAAACAATATTTTAGGATCCAGATACGTCTGGAACATGGAAACATTTGGATCCGTCCCAGATGAGAGATGCAGGCATCAGCTTCAGCTTAAATGAATTTGTTTTTGGATTGACGTTTTTACAGCCTAAACTTATTTTGTATTCGAGAGAAACTAATAGCTGTTTTTATAATGTTTGTAAACATTTTGTTTTCGACTACAGACATTTTAGCCTTCGTTATTCTGTAAAGTAATAGGGCTAATAAAAAATTAATTTTTTGTTCACTTTCAAAACGCAATCTTTCATCGTTGTTTTTTTTGTGTGTTTTTTACAGTGCAGCAAATATTTTTAAATATCTTTTAAAAAAACCTGATGTTTTTAAAGTGTTGATAGATTTTTTTTTTTTTGTAGCCTACATTTGGCCAAAATCTAGAAAAGATGAATAACCACAGCGGGTTATTGACTAACGTTAAATCTCTGTTTTTTTCTTTTTCTTGTTGAGTAAATAAAATGCTGCACTTCATTATTATTACATTACTATTATTGTAGGGCAGGGGTCTCCAACCTTTTTGTGAGTTAGGGCTCCCTGAAGGGATAAAATAGTCTTGAGGGCTACTTGTTTGATATAGGCACACGCACGCACGCACACACACACACAAAGTTTCAAGTTTTGAAAAATACAACAACAAACAGTAATATTGTTAAATATTATGACAATTGAATTTATACGTTTTTTTGTCCTAAAAATAGGCTGAAGGGGGGGGGGGGTCGTCTTATATTCGCGATATACCCTAGACAAAATCACGGGGGGAAAGGCAGAAAGAACAACGGCATAAGTATGAAATAGTGACTGAATGATTTCGGCTATACTTGCATGTAAAATTAGAAAAGCAACATAATATTTGTTTAACAAAATTAAACGCTGCTCCTCTGCCGCGCGAGACGCCAAGAGAACAAGAGAGGTGCGCGCACGAGACGCAGAGAGAGAGACAGAGACAGTGTTGCCAGATTGGAAATGTCCAAGTATCGTACCAGAAGTTCAAAATTATCGTATTTGGAAGAAAATTATCGTATACGAGTCAAAATAGTTATCTATTCTAAACCAACAACATTTTGACACGACCTGCAAATTACCAAGATAACAAGGCGTATTGTTGGACGGAAGCAGTGAGACCAAATACTATCCCAGTGACTGTCTGCGTCGCAGTGCATATTTAAACATATGAAAATTATTTTTAACACTTGCTTTGTCGTGTCCGGTGAAGAAGGAATTTAGCTGTTTCTGCGTGGTGCAGTTAACTCCACATCTGAGCCGCTGTCACCGGAAGACTGCGTGTTGCCAGCTGTTGAAGGGGTTCTTCTTGCTGTCATAAACCGCAATTGCTCGTTGGCTTTAAAGCAGGGGACTCAGGGCCGTGCACAGACATTTTGAGGGGCAGCAGGGTTTATGCGGGTTGTAAAAGGTAGTAAATTAAATTATGCCAAATTAAGGCCAGTAAAAAGTAGTAAACGTCATCTGATGAGGTAGTAAATTTTCGAAGCCCCATCTAACTGGGTCTACATATCATGAGTGTCCAAACTACAGTCCAGTTTTTATTGGCCCGCAGCCAGGGTCCGAAATTAACACCCGCCAAGCGCCAAGTGCGGTTAGATTTTCTGTTTGGCGAGTAAATCTCAAAAGGCTATCTGCCACACTGGCGGGTGAATGTTCATCATACCAAAATAGTAATAAAAAAAATTACAATTGTCTTGTGTAATGTTATAATGCCTGGAAATTAGTTCAAATCTCCTGCGAATCTAGAGCGAGTGAGCGAGCAAAAGTACGCAAGCAAACCGTGTAGCAAGCGCACGGCAGAGAGGAAGAGACCTTGCATGTGTGTGTGTGTCTGTGTCTCTCTCTCTCTCTCTCTCTCTCTCTCTCTCTCTCATGCAGTGGTGATGCGCAGTGTTGCGCAGTGTTGGGCAGTAGCGTCGCTACAAGCAGCGAAGCTACTAGTTTAACTACATTTCTCAGTTGCTTGGTCGTAGCTCAGTAGCGAAGCTCTTTTTTTTTTTACCAAGTAGTGCGGTAGCTTCCATACAAGCTACATTTTCACAAGCATTTCTAAAGCGCAAATTCAAATCGGGAAATACAACTGCTAAGATCGCTGATCCTGGATCAGTAGTAACGCGACGGCGCTACTTCATCTTGTTCGTGTTTACGGTGGATAGCAACCAACCATCTCTATGATGCATTACCGCCACCTTCTGCTCCGGATGGTACCACTCCTTGGCCAGTCTCGCAAAAAATTATTTGATGAAATGATGGCATAGGATGAGGTCGGAGAACAGTTAATCCCGAGGAGTGAGTCGCCGTGGCCGACAAGTACATGACACTGACCGAGATAACAGAGAGAAAATATGTTTTCAGATGCTGCTTTTAAAAATTATCAGGGTCCAGCCTGGCCATTTTTTTTTGTACTGTTTGGAGGTCTTGCATTTTGTTCTGCAAAGGCCTACAGTATATTAAGCATGTCCATGCAACAGGTGCATACACTTACTTGTGCCCACATTGTTAATTACATTTATTTTGATTGTTTTTGTTGCCAAATTGATAAGGAACACAAAAAACTATTAAAACTAAACAATTACACCTGCCTATCTGTTTGACTGACAGTTTTGAGCACTGCGATAGCATTGACTTGTAATAAAACGTGTTCAACATAAAATTTTTATTTTAAAAGTAGCTTAGATGTAGCAAGCTACTGTTGATGTAGCTTAGCTTGCTACATTTCCCAGGGGGGTAGCTTCAGTGTAGTGAAGCTTCATTTACTGTAGAGTAACTGGTAGCTTAGCTCACTAGTACATTTTCCAAGTAGCTTGCCCAACACTGGTGACGCGTTCATATAAACGGCACCTAAACGCTGTAAAAAAATATTATGTCATATGACATTTAGGTCTGTGAGGCAAGTAGCCTAGGCTACCTATACGCTGAGTTTCGGTTGTGATTATACAAAATAATGAAACATGGATTAAAATTAAGATAAAATTTATACAAAACTAAATTGGTTTCAAAGAGATATTTTGTGTTTTTGACAGTGTTGTGACAGTGCTTGGCTTGTGTCCAGTGTTGAAGTTATTTGTTTATTAATGAAATACTGTTATTATAGTGTACAATTGCACTTTATTATTACACATTGTGTAGCTGTTCATTCTAAAGGTCCAGTCTGTCTTCTAATTTTTATGTAATTGTTACTCTTTGGCATATTGAGTAAATCCTATGGACCCAGGTCTGTTGTGATATCTTGATTAATCCAAGTTCTATGGTAGAGTTCCCTCTTACTTGAATGTAGCTCACTCACTTGCTCTAACACACATGCACACTCACATACACCTACAGAACCTCTCCTGACTTTCTCTTTCTCTGGTTCTCTATCTCTCCCTCCCAGTGTTGAAATTAAGTTATAATTGCCTCATTAAATTGTGATTTAAATATGTTATTAATTCATTTTGAAAATATATTTAATGTCTTTACTTGTCACTTTACTTAACACTTAACAATGCTACAGTTGAAGTTTGAAGCCGTGTTGGTAGTAAAAATATTGTGATGGAAGTAAAATAGGTGGTAAACAGGTAGTAAATTCAATTTAAGAATCTCTGTATAAACCCTGGGGCAGTGGCCTAAACAAAAATAAGGGGCACTAAGGGGGTGGTTGCTTGTTAACACAAATTATCCAGTTATTACAAAATGTACAATTAAAAAAGAAGACAGTACACGCTCAAATACATTTCAGACTTTATTGTAGAAGTTTTGATAGAACATCACAATTACACATTTTTTTTACATTTACTTGTTCCATTTACAGCAACACTTTTTATTTGGTACTATGTCCTGAAAGATCTTGATAACTAAATTTTTTATGATTCATAATTACACATTGGTGATAAACTATTTACCGTCCGTTTTACATTTTGGTATTTACCTTTTCCTTTTACAGCAAAACCTTTCTATTTGGTACCATGTCCTGAAAGATCTTAATAACCTCATCTTTTATGATTGGGATGTCTTTTTCAATGGCCAGAAGCAGAAGATCAGAGAGTCGTTCTTGTCCACACGCATTACGAAGTTTCGTTTTCACCAGCTTCAACTTCGAGAATGAGCGTTTAACAGTGGCTGTTGAGACAGGTAGTGTTCCAAAGATTTTCAGCAGCTTAAAAAGTGTTGACACAAAATCCTTAAATGTTTCCAAAATTGCACGGGCACTCATTTGTGAGCATGTGAATGAAGAGTGGAAAACTCTAAGCTCAGTTCGCAGCTGTTCCTCCTCCTCTTGAAATCCGTAAAACTCACAGAGAGTATGGGCAGCTTTAAGTGCTTCAGCATCTGCAGTGTCTTTCCACTTTGATGGCTCAATCAAACGATGCAGTGACATCACAATTTTGTCAGTGTTCCCCTTCCCTTGAAATCGCCTGTGGAGTTCCTGAATCAGGGAATCCAAAAAAGTGAAGTACGTCCTTCCACTGTAGTACTCCTCTAAAGTCTGTGGCTGGTGGTCCTCTGTTGCTGATGTGGAGCAGTACTTAAACTTTGTTGGTACTTTCCGCCGCCTTGCTTGTCCTGGAATCTCTTCAGGCACACTGATCCCTCTTGTCTCTGCTTGAATGGTAGCATTGTGAAATATTTCTTTGAATTGCTCTTCAGTCCTCAGTGTGTTCATTCTGCTTATGACACCATTTACAAGTGTAACTGAAGAGCATTTGAAGCAGCTGCTGTTTCCATGAATATTGGAATTGTTATCTCCAAGCAAAGAATAAATTCAAAGTTAATGCTGTGCAACAGCATGTGTGCGTCCCCTGCTGCCAGATCAGGTGGCTCAGACTTGGTCAGATCTTCCAGGAATTGCACAACTGCAGGGAGGCATTTTCTGAGAGTCCTGAGGGCTGTTTCCCTGCAGGTCCATCGGGTGTCTGAGAGCTTCTGTAGCTCAAGGGGACGCTGGCCAGGATTCATGGCTTGCTGTGTTTGAACAAATGCTGCATGTCGTTTTGTGGAGTTGGCAATGAAGGTGTAAAGTTTTTCAACTACTGTAAAAAAACTGACAAAGTGAATGCTTGACTTTGCACTCTCCACTCTGGTTCTCCTTTAGCAAGTTCATTACTAGGTTTTCAAGCTGTTCTCCTGTTGTTGACTGAACATCACAGAGCTGAATTAAGCGCTCCTTTATGGTCATGTCATGTACATAACGCACCACAAAGCACACCTGTTCGATGTGTGATACATCAGTAGTCTCATCAAGTAAAATTGAAAATATTGACGCTTCCCTTACTTCTTTCAGTATTTCCTGTTTCACATAAATAGCCATTGCTCTAATTAGGTCATTTTGTATTCGGTTTGAGAGGAGAGACACCTGAGGTTTTGACATGATGCTTGTTTTTCTTTAATGTTGTCAAGATGAAGCTTAAGGACACTTTCATATTGGCCAACCAACTCTACAAGTTCTAAGAAATTAGAACTTCTTAGAACGTGGATATGTTGTACAAGTTGTTAGCACTAGTAGAAGACCAAGAGCACAAAACATTACCGACATAAAAAAAAAAAAAAAAGACTAATTTCGCAGATTCAACCACTGTCTTGCATAGCCTACCTGTTAATGCAACAGCTTTCGTGAACTGTCGTGTTCACAAGCGCCGCAGACACATAGGGCCCTATCTTGCACCCAGCGCAATTGACTTTGTACACCGACGCATGTGTCATTCCTATTTTGCACCCGCGCAAAGCACGCTTTTCCCTCCACAGAAGCACGTCGCTAAACTAGTGAATGAACTTGCACTCCCTGGGCGGTTCAGCGCAAAAAAGGAGGCGTGTTCCGGCGCAAACAATCCCTGGTGCTATTTTGCTGTTCCATTAAACAATTGCGCCACTGACCAGAAAAAACCTAGTCTAAAGTCAGTGGCGCGTTGTTCATTAGGCTATGCTATTTTAAGGGCGCATGCTTGACCATAATGTATAGCGTGCACAACGCGCATACACTTTGCTCATGTAATCTACACAGATGCAACAGTTATTTTTGCAAATCATAAATTGTTACACTAAAAAATATTAACAAATGAGATGACGGAAATCATTGTGGTGTGCCACGAAGATGTGAAAAAAATAGGCATAAATCTATCTTACAAATTATTCAGGCTAATTATTCTCCCATCCCCATACAACACAACTTCTCTGTCTTTCACTGCTCTTACAAGAACATCAGTCTCCTCGGCTGTGAACCGCTCCTGTCGTGCGCCTGGTAAATACGCCATAATAATAGCAATCCATAATGGAACTTGCGCACCTGCTTTTAAAGGGAATGTTGGATGACGCTCTGATTGGTTTATTTCACGTTACGCCCAAACCACACCTATGAATAATGAAGCTACTTCAGACCAACCCATTTTAGATTTGCGCCGGGCGCAAGAGCCATTTATCCCGCCGGGAAAATAGCAACAGCGCCGAGACCCGCCCACAAAGTTACTTGCGCTTCGCGCTTTGACACTTGCGTTTCAGATCGTTAAAATAGGGCCCATACTGTGAGTGATGCTGCGGAGTGCGGAGCGAGCGGGAAAACCTGGAGCGGATTCGCGGAATCAACGGAATGCTTTGAGCGGTGGGGAAAAGGGGCACCTCAGTCGATGAGGGCAGAGGGGCAGTGGCTCTGGCCACCGGGCCACCCCCCTGTGCACGGCCCTGCTCTACTGTATTCTTAACAGACCCTCAGGTGCAGACAAACACATTCAGAGTGTCTGTAATTAGCCGATTTCGTGTATGAGTAAACAAGTCCTGTGACTGCAACATTTAAATTTTCATAAAATTCTGAAATTTTTGTACATTCCAGGATTTTTTTCGTTATTGATCGTACATTGTTTGAGAGGAGAGACACCTGAGGTTTTTGACATGATGCTTGTTTTTCTTTAATATTGTCAAGATGAAGCTTAAGGACACTGTCATATTGGCCAACCAACTCTACAAGTTCTAAGAAATTTCCTTTGTTTGAACTTGAGACGCTTTCATTGTCACCTCTGAATGGCATGCCTTGTTTTGCTAAGTACAATATAATATCAATCAGTCGGTAGATAATCTCCCTATTTTTTTGCTTTTCTCTTTCTTTGGCTGCTTGCATCTCAAAGTCGGCCTTTTCCAATGCTGTATCCAATGCTTTTCTTTTAAATGCATTCCACCGAATCATGCCTAGCATGTGTGACTCTGTCCTGCTATGCTCCTTCATTTTTCCTTTGGCTTGCTTCCACAGACTTAACCCCACTGACTTCCAACCTGTCCTGCTCTTATATTTTTCATCATTCATGAAAAGCCTACAGCTGAAACAGTACATAGCATCATTCTCAGGAGAATACTCTAACCAGGGGTGTTCTTCATACCACTGTCTCTGAAACGAACGTCCTTGATCATTTTTTGGGAACAGCAAAATTGGACGACATGGTCCTACTGAATTTGAAAATTTTGTGAAGGCCACATTGTATGTTACATTGTATTTCTTTACATGAGCAGGATCTGATGGATTTTGTAACTGAAGCAAAAACTCAAAGTCTTCTGGCTTTTTCTCCCTTGTATACATGGCTGTGGCTGCCTCACTCTCCATTTCTTCCTGTTATGCATCTGTCTCTTCCCTCTCTGTCTCATTGTATTGCCTTTCTTTCTCATTCTGAACTTTTTCTGTCTCTGGCTCAGTTCCAAGACCTTCACTTTTACTCCGTTGAATTGATTCTGAGGCATTTTCATCTTAATATAGAAAATGAATAACAAACCTGTTACAATCATATTTTAAATACAATTGTTAGGCTTTAGAGCTAATTAAATGTATGTTCTTGTAATATAATTACTCTTCCATTCAAATAATTTAATGTCTATCTTTCTTGTTATAAAACTCTAGCATATTCAGAATCCTTTATTGTCAGCCAGTTTAACAACACTTACCTGTAAGTGTCTGATTTGGACATTTAATTTCATATTAGCATACAGCCTAAATCTATATATACAACTCATTTAGAGCCTATGATGTGTTAGTCTCAACTAAGACAAGTGATTATAGTGGGAGATATACTTACAATAATTAAACAGACAAACTGTCTGCTAACTGTTCTATATGATGATTTACCTGCTGGCTTGCTGGAGCTTTGAATCCATGTTTGCAATGTTGAACTGCCTTTAGCAGCCTCCCTTCTCTCTTTCTCTCTGTCTCTGTCTTCTTTTTTGTGAAGGCATTGTTTTTTGTTGTTTTTTATGGTTGTCTTGTCTACAAAGTGTGCCAACAACAGAAAATGTAGTTATTTGTATTAAATCTGATCTGATTGAGAGTACAATTATAATTTGATTAGACAAGCAGCTTCTTAGAACGTGGATATGTTGTACAAGTTGTTAGTACTAGTAGAAGACCAGGAGCACAAAACATTACCGACATAAATACAAAAAAAAAATAATAATAATAATAATTTCGCAGATTCAACCACTGTCTTGCATAGCCTACCTGTTAATGCAACAGCTTTCGTGAACTGTCGTGTTCACAAGCGCCGCAGACACATACTGTGAGTGATGCTGCGGAGTGCGGAGCGAGCGGGAAAACCTGGAGCGGATTCGCGGAATCAACGGAATGCTTTGATCGGAGCGGTGGGGAAGAGGGGCACCTCAGTCGATGAGGGCAGAGGGGCAGTGGCTCTGACCACCGGGCCACCCCCCTGTGCACGGCCCTGCTCTACTGTATTCTTAACAGACCCTCAGGTGCACATGAACACATTCAGAGTGTCTGTAATTAGCCGATTTCGTGTATGAGTAAACAAGTCCTGTGACTGCAACATTTAAATTTTAATAAAATTCTTTTTTTCGTTATTGATCGTACATTGTACATAGGTAAAAATTATTGTACAAATACGATAATTATCGTACGTCTGGCAACACTGGACAGAAACAGAGAGGTGCGCGCGCGCGAGACGAAGAGCGAACGAGCGAGAGAGAGAGAGACGTGCAGATTCTAAATATTTTAAATTATTGAATTACTTTATTATGTTTTAATGGTATATGAAATGTCACCAATAGTTATTTTTTCATTTTATGCCATTATCATAAAAAAATTAAAGATTACAATTCAGGCTATTTATAGAACGTGCTCGGCGGGCGACTCAGAGACTCCCGCGGGCACCATGTTGGAGACCACTGTTGTAGGGAGTGAAATTTAAGGTTAAAATTTATGTTCTATAACTTTAAATAAGATATCGCGAGAACAGAGACCCGCGATTAGAGAATAGTGTGCGTGCAGTTATGAGAGGTGTAGAGAGAGAGAGAGAGAGAGAGAGAGAGAGAGATAGAGATGACGCACACGGTGTAATCAGATGTGGCTAATTCCTAATGTTCTCCTTTTCATGTTTAATAAATCAAGTGTTATGATCCGCCGAGCTCCCTGTCGGTGTCCTCCTAACAACAAAGCCAACAAGCTAGCGCACGGTAAGAAACGACACGAGTTACATTATTATTAGGCAAATTATAGACACATAATATTGTTTTAAAAAAAACAACGTTATTAACCGATATTTTTCCTACCCGAAACGGTCTCGGAGCGGTAATAATTCAGAGGAACAAAAGCGTTAAAATATCGATTCTGCTCGGAGTGAACCGATATAATTTTCTTTTTGTTTTCAAGCCCTGCAGCAGCGAACACACACCAAAACTTTCTAACCATTTCTAAACCCCCCCCCCCCAAAAAAAATTTACCCAGTTTATAAAAAGTGCATTTGTCATCAGCTAAATTATTTCAGAGCTTTTACAAATGTTCCTGCTGCAACAAATCTAAATCTGCTTTATAACCTTAATGTTCATCATCACTGAAGAATCAAGAATAAACACCAACCTGTTTGTTCTTCAGTGTGGTTCATTCTGCAGGGTTCTGGATCTCTCTGTTCTTCTATAAACTCTGTCTCTGCAGACTTCACTTCTTCCTGATGCTTTGATGCTCCTCTTCACTTGTAGACTGATGGGAATATTCCAGCATTTATTGATGAACTGCAGGGGGAGGAGCTTCACTGAAGGTGTGATTGTTTTGGGAGGAGCTTCACTGAAGGTGTGATTGTTGTGGGAGGAGTTTCACTAAAGGTGTGATTGTTGTGGGAGGAGCTTCACTGAAGGCGTGGTTGTTGTGGGAGGAGCTTCACTGAAGGTGTGATTGTCATGGGAGGAGCTTCTTTGAAGGTGTGATGGTTGCTGGAGGGGCTTTACTGGATGTTTGTGTGTGGTTGAAGCGGATCTGGAAAATCAACAATAAATCAGTCACTGAGTTTATGTTTTTCACTAATATACAACTTCACCTCCAACTTCAATCTTTGAAGAAACCATCGCCTAAGTGCAATCTTTTTGTAAATCATTATATAACAGCAAAGACACAAAGATCACTGCACATCAATTTAAAACATTCAGTAACACTGCACTCACATGTGTGTTCATTCACCCAATCTATGCATTTAAAATCCCAGACTCACCATCTCTCTGCTGAGATCACTCTTTATATCCTAATTTATGAGAAAGTGTTTTTAAAGTAAAATTGACTTAAAATTGATGCTGTAATTCTAAATTATATTGTTTATTTTTTTGTTTTGTTTTTTCTTGGACCAATTGTCATGGTGTGAATTTTAAAATAAATGTCATAACTGCACACAACTGGCTACAGAATGTAGACAACATTGTGAATTGTTAAATGCATACATTTCTGAAGTTACAGAACTTTTATAACTATTATTAACACACAACTAGTTCTTTAAGCCGCAAAAAACCCAGCACACAACAATTTATGAAACTTAAACTATTAGTAATTTGAGCTGCTAGCTAATTATCAGAAAGTATAAGACACTTAAGGAGCTCCCATAATGGGCCATCAGTGTGTGTTCACAAGAATGTGAAAAGATTCAAATAATGGGGGTTTAATTATATGTAGTTTATTTACAATACAATATAATCAAAAGATACATAATAAAGGTGTTTTATGGTGTCTCCTTTACCTATACACCTTTTACCTGTTTCTTTATTATTCTCAGGTAGGTAAGGAAAGTCGACCCTGGACAAAACTATATGCATTTCAAAAATACAACTTGCTCAGTAGACTTCCCTGTATTCAGTTCTTGCTTACGGCTCTTAAATTACTACTCTTGCAGACCATAACTTGTCAATAATAAAATACAAGTTTTATTAAAGTTAACAAAAGTTATATCAACGTACAATAGAAAAGTTACAAAATCAAGGTATAATCAGCTGGTATCAGGCGTCGAGGGATACTGTGCTTGTTCAGTATCCCTCCGTTGAGTCTCTCTCTCTGTCTTTTAGACACAGACGTCGAACGCTGGTTCTTCTGATGTCATCACCTGGAGTGCTGCCAACTCCTCTGCCAAGGCTTTCAGTTGTTTACTTCGGATTGCTTTAGTCTTTTTCCTCTTCTTTTTCCTCTAAACCCTCTGTGAAATACACCTTAACTACTATATTGTCCATTTATCATAAAAACGATTTCTAATACATAGGTTTTTCTACTCTAAATCAGTCACTACATACATTTCATGCAAGTAAGCAGGTTTCTTAATGTTAGTGAAGTTACACAATACATTTTCAATATAGCATTAATCACAGGGTTACATTTTTGTACTTAAAGAGCCACACAGATGGGAAATCAAAAATGACCTGTATTACAGTGTATGATGTAGCTGTCCATCAGTGTAAACAATGTGCAAAGTAATTAGACCAAAAAGTACACGATTTATAAAGTTATTGGCTTCTAAAGTAAGGAGTCAACTCTGAATCGCTGAAACGAGTCGTTATAGATTTCAAATCTTTTGCCCATCTCTATGTACGTCACTAGAACACTTTGCATAATAATCTTCGCCTACCGTCTTGGGAGAAATACTCTGACCTGCCCCACCCCCCCCACACACAGACGCTCTGGTTGGTGTGATAGCATCATGTCGAGGAGACAGTGTGTTTTTAATTGTAAAGGCAAGTGTGCTTTATTTTCACTGCCAAAGAATGAAGATCAGAAGAACCAATGGCTAAAATTCATTTTTACCACAATACCAGAGCAGTACAACAAATCCTTGTTGTGTTCACAACATTTCACTGATGACTGCTTTTATAATCTCGGTGAGTACAAGGCGGGATTTTCAAAGCGTTTGGCCATAAAAGAGGGTTCGTTACCAACTTTATTTGGACCAACAAGCATCTCTGAATAACAACACGAAGTATGATTATGAAGTTATGTGTCTGTTTTCTCCCGAGCGTCTTATCAGTATGTGTGCTGTCTGCAGCCTTTGTTTGTGCTGATCGTCATGTACAAACACGTCATTAAAATGAAGTGTAACTCTGTGAATACTCAACCAAGAGACATGAGAGAGAGAACTAAAGAAAGCTTGACATGTCTCCTTTAAAACTAAACAAGTGCTGCTAACAGATATTCTGTGATAAAGTAATCCATATGAAAACAACGCAATGTCTGTTTTTCATGTCTCCCTTCGTTATATGTGACCACGCCCCCGCGCTGAACGCGCTATTCAGATTCAAACTGAAGCGCGCGGCTTGAATACACCCACACAGAAGAAAAAGCAGCGAGACTGTTAAAGTTTTTTATTTTACTGTTTGCTTCGCGGTGAGAGGAATAAGACATAATTCACCCCAAACAGATGCTAACGCATTGTTTACCGTGAAGGTGTGTGCGGAACAACCAATCAAACCTGACTATGTTAGTTGACCAATCAGAACATAGTATGCTACCGAAAGGTGGGGTTTAAGGAAACTGAATCTTTTGAACAGCTTCGCGCGAACCGTTTGGGGATCTCTGAGAATTGAGGTAATTTTAAAATGATATTTTGACAAAATGACAATGTTTTTTAACCTTGGATGGATTTAAACCTATTGTACAGGACTTATAAACAGTGATAGGAAGCTTAGAATTTTCATCTTACTGGCTCTTTAAGCAAAAGCATTATTACTACTTAGGTTACAGTATATCTGTTTATAGCAAATTAAGCATTAATCAAGACACTATAATTGCAAAATCATCATCTCCATTAACAAAGGTCAAGCTCATTTAACTTTTGTCTTTAAATTATAAGTTTGGGATGGGTGGTGCACAGCAAAGACTGTGAAATACAGAGAAGTTGCCGCCAATTTGAGTTAATGCAGCTGCCTTAAAGTCCTTCCATGAATTCCTGCTATAATTTTTTTAAATTATAAATTAGTAATGTTGACAATGCTCTGCGAAGTAATTTTTTAACTTACGAACAACATCAACAGGAACAACGCACAAAATGAACTGTACTAGCACATCAGTGAGCAGAAGACAGCACACCCTGATGCTTTTCTCATCATAGCTGGGGATTTCAACCATGCTGACTTCATCTACAGCGATATCATTGACTTGATTGCAAATAAATGCACACACACTATTTAAACTGAACAGAGATGACATAACTGAATTCAATGATGAACTGCCTTTAACTATCATTTTGCATTATTGAGACACTGTTTTCCAAATGAATGTTGTTCAGTGCTTTGACGCAATGTATTTTGTTTTAAGCGCTATATAAATGAAGGTGATTGATTGATTGACTTAAACTTTGTGTTTCCAAAATACACCAATACATTAACTTTCCAACACGAGGTAATAACATTTTGGACTTTGTTTACACCACACAGAGAGGAGCTTACAAGCTGTTGCCCCCATCAAATTGAAAAAGGTTAGAGAAAAACGTTCTGTGCCATGGTATAACAGTAATACTCTCTCAAGAAAGTAACTCATAGTCTTGAACGCAAATGGAGAAAAACTGACTTGGAAGTTTTTAGAATTGCATGGAAAAACAGCATGTCCAGCTATAGACAGGCTCTAAAAACTGCTAGGGCAGAGTATACACAAACTCATAGAAAATAACCAAAACAATCCAAGGTTCTTATTTAGCACAGTGGCTAAATTAACAAAAAACTAGACGCCACCTGATTCAAATATTCCACCAACGTTTAATAGTAATGACTTTATGAATTTCTTCACTGATAAAATAGATAACATTAGAAATACAATAGTGAATGTAGATTCTACAGCGTCTAACACTTCAGTTTCATCCATCGAACCCAAACATAAACTGCTGTGCTTTACAACTATTGGAGAGGAAGAGCTAAATAAACTTACCACTGTGTCTAAACCAACCACATGTTTATTAGATCCTGTACCCACTAAATTACTGGAAGAGTTGTTACCTGTAGCCGAAGAACCACTTCTCAATATCATTAACTCGTCATTATCTTTAGGTCATGTCCCAAAACCATTCAAGCAGGCAGTTATTAAGCCTCTTATTAAGGAACCAAAACTAGATCCTAGTGAACTGGCAAATTATAGGCCTATTTCAAATCTTCCATTTGTGTCTAAAATTTTAGAAAAAGTTTTCTCTGCTCAATTGAGCACCTTTCTGCACAAAAATTATCTGTATAAAGAATTTCAGTCAGGTTTCAGGCCCCACCATAGCACAGAAACTGCACTTGTTAAAATTACAAATGACCCGCTTCTTGCGTCAGATCAAGGCTGCATCTCATTTCTAGTTTTACTTGATCTTAGTGCTGCGTTCTACACCATAGATCATGAAATACTCATAGATCGATTACAAAACTATACAGTTATGCAAGGGCAGGCTCTAAGATGGTTTAGATCCTACCTGTCCGATCGCTACCATTTTGTTTATTTAAATGGGGAGTTATCTCATTTATCACCAGTAAAATATGGAGTGCCAAAAGGATCAGTCCTAGGTCCCCTTAAATTTTCAATATACATGTTTCAACTTCTAAATTATCTAAGCTAACAGAGTGTGTTAAAAATGTAAAAGATTGGATGACCAATAATTTTCTCCAATTAAATTCGGATAAGACAGAAATATTAATTATTGGACCAAACAAACTACACAGAATCTTGTAGATTACAATTTGCAACTAGACGGATGTACTGTTACTTCCTCTACAGTAAAAAATCTGGGTGTTATATTAGACAGCAACTTGTCTTTTGAAAATCATATTTCCCATGTTACAAAAACTGTATTCTTCCATCTCAGAAACATTGCCAAGCTACGAAACATGTTATCTGTTTCTGGTGCAGAAAAGCTAGTTCATGGATTCATGACCTCTAGACTGGACTATTGTAATGCACTTCTAGGTGGTTGTCCTGCTTCGTCAATAAACAAGCTACAGGTAGTCCAAAATACAGCAGCTACAGTCCTTACCAGGTCAAGAAAACATGATCATATTACCCCAATTTTACAGTCTCTGCACTGGCTACCTATTAAGTTCTGTATCAGTTACAAATTATCATTACTTACCTATAAGGCCCTAAATGGTTTAGCTCCCGCGTACCTAACTAGCCTTCTACCACGTTACAATCCATCACACTCCCTAAGGTCACAAAACGCTGGACTTTTGGTAGTTTGGTAGCAAAGTCCACTAAAGGAGGTAGAGCTTTTTCACAATTGGCTCCCAAACTCTGGAATAGCCTTCCTGATAATGTTCGGGGTTCAGACAAACTCTCTCTGTTTAAATCTAGATTAAAAACACATCTCTTTCACCAAGCATTCAAATAATGTATCTCTCAAATTGTGAGTGTAGTTGCATCTAAACAAATGCACATTCTTATTATTTAGCTTGGTTAAACTAATTAATTTTACATTGTTGGATCAGCAGCTATGCTAATTACATCCAGTGGTAACTAGGATTTACACAAGCTCCAGTCTGGATCCAGAACACCTGAGAAGAGATGATGCTGACCCTCAGAGGACCTCAGATGATGCTAACCCTGAATCAACAAACAGAACTAACAAATATTGCTACAAGTGTGACTGCATCATATAATAATTATTAATAATATTAATAATGTTCATCATCCGGCTGACTACGTCTTGTATTAATTTTTCTGAAAATTCCTGTCATACATGCACAAACTGACATTCACCACTTATAAGCTACTACTAAATATTGTAGTAACATAATTTTCTGTAAAGTTGCTTTGCAATGATTTGTATTGCAAAAAGCGCTATATAAATAAACTTGAATATGAATATGAGTACCTCCTACCTCTCCGATAGATCCTTCAGTGTGTCTTGGAGGTACTGGGGTTCCTCAAGGCTTAGTACTTGGACCACTTCTCTTCTCTATCTACATGACGTCATTAGGATCTGTCATTCAGAAGCATGGCTTTTCTTATCACTGCTACGCTGATGACACCCAACTACTTCTCATTCCAACCAGATGACCGGGCGGTAGCTGCTCACATTTCAGGCTGTCTGAATGACATTTCTAGCTGGATGAATGACCATCACCTTCAACTCAACCTGTGGAAGATTTTTATTAGTAAGATTTTAATCAATCAAGAATAATCAATGTGAATCTAGCCATTTTTGCTGCTAGTTATTATTCTATTAAAATCTTATAGGTCTAAACTCTAATAGAAAGTTGTCTACGCCCTGGAATGTACACAACTGATAAGAAACACATGGTCAGACATACATTGAGGGCCTGTGTAAATCAAGCAGAGGGCCTCTCCCCTCTAGGGATGTATGAAATGTGTAGATAAGGAAAAGGCTTGACTATTTGGAAACGCCCTGTATAAGGTATATAATAATAATAATAATAATATATGCTAGCTACATAGCTTTCGAGAGATCTCCTTGCAAGGAACTCTCGGCTTTGTTTTGTTTAAAATAAAGTCTTTTCTTCTGAGAGAAAAATCCCTGACTGAGTTCGATTCTTTGGAGAACCGGCAAAATACACCACAGATTTGGCACCCCAGATGGGACTGGAAAGGAGCAGAGTGGACGACTGCTTTTGAGCTGACTGATGAGCAACACACACACACAGTGGTGGCCATCATAGAATAAGATAAGCATTTTTGCTTATATAATTAGTGTGTGTTGTTGACTGGTCAGTTCTGAGTGGTAAGGACACTTAAAATCTGCTCTTCCAAATTTAGAAAAATAATAGGATATCTAAATTGAAAAAGGGGTTTTACTCCAGAAGAAATAAATGCATGCACATATTTGGTTTATTAATAGGAAAGCCTTGGAAGGTAACCTAGATTTAAAACAAAAATGGTGTAGGCAGAAAGACATTGTATGCAATGGTCTGTGTTTATTGGATAGCTGGGCCTAGGAAAGGACAGTGATAAACGGATAAGCAGATTAGTTAAGGAATCGCGAGGAAAAGCCCCACGGATACCACTTTGAGAAAGTATAAGTGAAATTTTCGAAGGTCAGAATAGGTGGGCCCTTAAGGAGCTCTAGGTAGAGCTGTGTTTTGTTGTGTGGATGTACTGTGTCCGGACGAATGAATGTGTGAACAAATAAATTCTGTGTTGGGTGGGTAAAAGTTGGACCATTCTTGGACTGTCACTTCAGGGTGGCTGGGTGGAGTTGGACGCAACTGGTTTCCACTTGAGAGCGATGAATGTATGATGAGCCTTGATAATAAAAGGACAATTAATGACTGATTATCCCTTAGTTAAAGGGAAAAAGTATGCAAGAATAAGCACTCTGGCTCAATAAAGAGTGCAGAAAGTGTGAATGAGTTTAGGAAAAAAGTATCAATAAAGTTTGAACCAAGATCTATAATAGATTTGTGCATTTTGGATGTCTGTGTGAAAGGGGAGAAAATATTCTGAGCACAGTGCAGTGGGAGTGAGAGCAAGGGAGGAAGAGAAACCAGCTGTGAAAACACAGAGGCAACCCAGAAAGGATAAGTGCAGGAGCCCTAAAACAATAAAGTTAATTGTATGAAGGTTGTTTTAGAGAAAAATAAATACAAATGTTCCAAGAAATGGAATAATATAGAGATGGCAGATATGGTGGAATATAGAAATAATAATAAATTAAGTAAAATAAGATATGCATTAATTATTTAATAACTTGTCTTAATAGATGAATTTAAAAGATGCACGTACTTAAAACTCTATATCTAATATGTGAAGACATCAAAAATTTGTATCTTGTTATCCCTGGGACAGTATGAAAGTTAATCCATTACAGAGTTTCAGAGATTGGGCTTGTGTAAATGTAAAAATTAAATAAATAACTTGTGAAGTGAAGTGAAGTGAAAGTGACATTCAGCCAAGTATAGTGACCCATACTCAGAATTTGTGCTCTGCATTTAACCCATCCGAAGTGCACACACACAGAGCAGTGAACACACACACACACACACACTGTGAGCACACACCCGGAGCAGTGGGCAGCCATTTATGCTGCGGCGCCCGGGGAGCAGTTGGGGGTTCAGTGCCTTGCTCAAGGGCACCTAAGTCATGGTATTGAAGGTGGAGAGAGAACTGTACATGCACTCCCCCCACCTACAATTCCTGCCAGCCCGGGACTCAAAATTACAACCTTTCAATTGGGAGACCGACTCTCTAACCATTAGGCCACGACTAATGGTTAGAGCAATGTGGAATGAAAGCAAGATTGGGTGACCAAGTTAATAGACATTTTGATTCAAAAGCCATAGGCATTTTACAATAGGAAGGGAACTAGTTGCTTAAATATTTAAAGTTAATTATTTTATTTACAATAATAGGAATTATTTTATGTTGGTTAGGAAACATTAATTCACCAATACCAGATTATTCTGAATCATGTATGCAAATATAGAAGAAAAATTATGATTGAAGTCTTTATTTTACCATACGCATGTCATGCGGTTATAAAAGGAAGGTTAATTTTGTTTCATTGCAGTATACTTAGATAATAAAGGTAGCTGATTTCTGCATCTTGCAATGAAGAAAAAAATGCCTGCTATTTTCCTGCAATGAAGAACTTGCTTCACTAACATAGAATAAGAGAACTGCTGTTTTCAACCAGATGAATTCATTTTTATTAAGGGACCACTGAAAGAAGAGGTTGAAAAGTGAAAATTAGAAAAAGAGCTTATTGCTCAGACACAGTTTGGTCAGAAGTTACATAGGTACATTTGATTAATGCAGTCTCCGAGTGTTCAAATTTCAGATGATTTCTGGAACAGTGCCTTGACAAAGGAAAGCAATGAACTGGAGAAGTGGCAAAGCAGCAAACACAGCTGCAGAGAGAAGAAGAGGGAGGGGCTGACGGATGTTCCCCTCCCCTCCTGAAAGAGAAGAACACACTTCAGCAAGGAGAAAGACTGAATTAAAGCAGGAAAAGGTGAATCTTTCACTTGAGACTTTTCCTGAGGGTGAAAAGAACATTATGAAATGCCAAACTCTGGCAGAAAGCAACCAGAAGCCAGACTGAGAAGAAGCAGAAAAACAACGGAGACCGTACACCACAACATCAGGTCTTTGAGTGCTATCACAGACTGACGACCCAATACAACAGCCCAGGCTGATGATGTCACCAGAAGGACTTCCATCCCTTCTTTGCACAGGTCCTGCATATTCAACGAACACTATAGAGACTTCTTCAAATTTTAATTATTTTATTTCATTATCTTATTTACTATGTTTTAATCTTGATTATTCACTGGTCTCACAGCATTTCTTTAAATTCCGTGTTTTAACTAACTCTCTCAATCTGCTTTTCAATAGGTTCCAGTCCAGCCTCATGTCTTAAAGGAAAAATAATTTTGACAGACAGAAGTGAGTACTTGACTCACCGATCAGATAAACATGGAGCTGGATTTGGCATAGTAAGGCTGTTTCATTAACCAACTAGGGGAAAATGCATAACTGAATAGTTGACAACAATGCTGAGCGCTTTGGGAAAAGAGAATAAAAAATAAATACAAAAAAAGGGTATCTTGATGAACAATAGAAAAAAATATATATTTTTGAGAAAATAGAAATATTGGTCACTCCATTTTGTTTAAAAGTAATTTTTTAAGGTAAAACTGAACTAAAATAATAATGAATAAAAAATTATTCCAAAGATCCAAAATCATGTAATCACATATGCTGTCAGCACTGGGGATAACAAGATGGAAATGTTGATGGTCATGGATCCTAGATTTACAGAGATCTCCAATCCTCTTCTCAGAGTTGCTCATGAGCAATAACAAAAAAGTATTTGACTAAACTTTAAATTAGGCAAACATGACATTTAAGAAATGATAATTGGCTCTCTCAAATGCCCAATGCCTAGGCCTAATATTCTAAACAAATCAATCTATTAGATTTTGAAAAAAGGAAAGAAAGAAAAGTTTTTGGCAAAAAAGGGGAGTGAAAGTGTGTGAAAAAGTATGAATGATGGTGTTGTATGGCATGAAAGAGAGTGTCTGACGAGACACTGAGGCAATTCAATCAATTTGCCCAAACAGCTGTATACAAATTTGAATGTGGGCCCACAGGGCAAACTTATGCCCAGAAAAATAATGACCATGGATGAATTTGGTTAAGTTTCCTGGTCAGTACCTAGGTCTTTGTTGTGGCAGAAAGAAAAACAGTGCCACACATGCGCAGCGTATAACATGGGAAGGCAAAGCAGAGCAAAGCAAGCTTGCTCTGTCCACCCCACATCTCACTTTCTTTTCAGCATATCATGATGGAGCTGATTGTGTCAAAAGGATGAAATATTGTCTTTCTAAATGATAAAATAAATAAAGTGGGTTGAGTGTTTTCCAGGTCAAAAGGCCTATGCTACTGAGCAAGATAGGAAAATATCCAGTGATATAGTGGAACTCCGTTTACAAAACAAAGAGATAACTAAATAAGCAAATTGTTGAGAATAAAATTGAAAGGAATTAAAAAATAGTAAAGACAGCACTGGAATTGTGAAACTCAAAAAGGGGCCAAGACAGCCCTCAACCCACATTACATTTCCACAGGTCACACCAAGAAGGACGACTAGCAAGATGAACAAATTAGCATGCTTGATAACACTAACAAAAAATTCTTAAGTTTTCCATTTACAGGTGACAGCAGTTCTAAAAAGGCCAAGGAATGCTTCGCTCCATCAAAGAGAACCAGTGAGGGTGCAGTTATGATCTCAAGGGAAAGCCTTGCATTAATCAGCAAAACGGTTACAGAGTGACACCTGAGTTCACATCTCTAACCTTAAAATACACCAACCAGCTTCAACGACTCCACACAGCATGAAATGAGGGATGAAGGGCGTGCTAGTAACGACCCACCCTTGCCAACGAGGGAAAGACCATTGCAACGACTCGCAAAGAGTCTCCCTGGTGAAGATGGAATGAGAGAGTGATGGGACTGCTACTGAGATCAAAATAATTGGGAGCAGATATGAGCCAACAAATAAAAAAGAAAAAGTGGAAAGAGAATGTCAAGTAATGGTAGATGAAGAATTTGAAGGTTATGAGAAGGGAAACATGGATGTAGGAAGGATAGAAGGGAGAATAGAGCAATTGGATGCAAGGAGCAAAATAGAAAAGCTTGAGATTATTTGTAAATTGAAGAAGGAAAAGTATGTGTTATGTTTGGGGGACAATGCTGTATTTATATACCAAATAATACTGCTCAAGAAGGAGCATTTAATGAAGTAATGATCAAATTAAAAAGGCTAAGAATGGTAGATAAAGAAAATGTTGATGTTAAAGATAATTAAAGGGGAGTATAGTTTATAACTAAATTGGGAAAGTTTTTAGGAATCGCATTATTGACAGGAGATTTACTATTTTACTGTATACTTCCTATATTGAGGTCACGAGTCAAAGTCACAGCTAAGCAAATTAAATTCAAAGATGTCAAGACAATGGGAAATTGATTTTTGAAGGTAACCGAAAAGGCTCTCTACGATACATAAGGTGTCTGAGCTGAAGATCAACTTTTATAATCTTGTGATATTCAATTATTGATGTAATGTATGTATTTTATGTCTTTTATACATAACTGTGATAACCACAGGCAAGTGCTGAACCAATTGCATGCTCACGCTTTTAACATTGTGTACTATTAAAGAAGGAATTAGGGAGACTGGATCTTTTACTCGCTCCTTGTCAAATTAGGAGAGAGATGTTTGGTCCAGTAATCCCTCAGAGTGGAATTTCATAATCTAGTCACTGGTGATAATACAATGTGATTTATTTAGTCACTAGGTAGTGTAACTAATATGACTGGATTATGGAGTAGCACTCTGGATAAGAATAATCAAATGTGAGACTTATTAAGTCTCAAAGGGGAGAATATGTGGAAGATTTTTTAGTAAGGTTTTAATTAATCAAGTATATAATTAATGTGAATCTAGCCATTTTTGCTGCTAGTTATTATTCTATTAAAATCTAAAAGAAAGTTGCCTACGCCCTGGAATGTACAAAACTGATAAGAAACACATGGTCAGACATACATTGAGGGCCTCTCCCCTCTAGGGATGTATGAAATGTGTAGATAAGGAAAAGTCTTGACTATTTGGAAACGCCCTGTATAGGGTATAACCGGCAAAATACACCACAAACCTTACTAAGACAGAACTCCTGTTGGTTCCAGCTAACCCATCGTTTCATCCCAACTTCTCTCTACAGCTGAGTTTGTCAACCATAACTCCTTCCAGGACAGCCAGAAACCTAGGAGTTGTGATGGATCATCAGTTAAGCTTCACAGACCATATTGCTACAATGACCCGGTCCTGCAGATTTGCCTTATACAACATTAGGAAGATTAGACCCTTCCTATTAGAACAAGCCACCCAACTTCTTGTCCAAGCTCTTGTTCTCTCCAGACTGGACTATTGTAATGCTCTCCTGGTGGGCCTTCCTCAATGTACTATCAAGCCTCTGCAACTGATCCAGAATGCAGCAGCGAGGGCTGTCTTCAATGAGCCAAAAAAAGCTCACGTTACTCCTCTCCTCATCAGGTTACACTGGCTACCAGTAGCTTCTCGCATCAAATTCAAGGTACTGATGCTTGCCTACAAGATGACCACTGGCACGGCACCAACATACCTAAACTCACTGGTTAAATCGTATGTGCCCTCCAGAAGTTTGTGCTCTTCAAGTGAATGACGCAATCCCATGTGGTGCCATCCCAAAGAAGTTCAAAATCACTCACATAATTTTCTTCCTAGACTGTGCCCAGCTGGTGGAATGACCTCCCAATCTCAATTCGTACAGTCTTCGAGTCTTTACTCATTTTCAAGAAAAATCTAAAGACTAATTTTCTTTCGCCAGCACTTAACTAACTAATACTAGCACTTTTCTTGCCTTTTGTATTTATAAAAATAAATAAATAAATAAAAACTGGCTATGCATTCTGTACTAGACTAACTGAGACTTGTCATGGCACTTGTATACTGTTGTTGTTCTCTTGTTGATCTGACTCCTTCTATTGTTCTCATTTGTAAGTCGCTTTGGATAAAAGTGTCTGCAAAATGATTAAATGTAAATTAAAATATGGTAAAAGACCCCATTCAGGTAAGTACAACTGCATCAGATTTATGTCTTTTGTTGTAAATCAGCACATAAGTAAATATATGTTAAAGGTCCAGGTTGTATGGCCTGCCACGAGAGGGTGCACTACCAAAACAATAACAAAATCGTGGTTTGATGACGCTAAGAAGGAGCGTGGAATGATGGGATTTGTTCTTTTACCCAACCGCTGACGGCCATCAATCAGACGGAAAGATAAAATCATGGATTTAACAGATGCAAAGATATGAATCAAAACAACTCACCTGTCAAGTAAAACAAGCGAGATTGGCATCTCTTTCTAGTTGAAGTTTGTCGTGAAGCGCTCTCCATCTAGAAAATGCAACACCGATATTGATCCTCGCTCTTTCTCTCCTCTTGTCCCAAACTCTTAGTAGGTCGTTTGGTTTCCCATACGCTTAAGCATTCGGGAGCTGTCCTTGTCAACAGAACCAGCGGCAGACGGTAAACAGTAATTATGTTCCACAAATAAGTAACACAATCCACCATAAAACATGCAAGAAGTAAATAAGGAACTGCTCGAAGCAAGCTAGTGGTTTTCTGGACACTAGACACTACTTCCACATTTGTCCATGACACTATTGTCATGTGGTTTCTACGTCAGTAAAGCCGGTAACAAAGGGTAACTAACGTCATTGACAGGTGACTGCACTGCCCCATGTCACCGTTAAGTATTTAAATAAAGAGATATATTGTTAGTAATCAGCTGGACAAAATATATAACACTAGCCTAGTGGTTTTTGGATATTTTACTGCAAATATCTTACAAATTGTATCTTTAAAGGGGGGGGGGGGGGGTACAATGGTGTTTTATGTATTCAGAGTTGTTCACAGTTTTAAAGAGATGGATTCTCGTGCTAAATATGGCCAAAGTTTTTAAAAATAATTTAGAAGAATGACTGAGAATTTCTGTGCCAAAAATCGTACTTCCGGGTTGGTACAAGTTTTCGACTGTTTTTTTTTTTCGATCATGGTTCTAAGACGTAGACAAGAATGGAACTCCTTATATGAGCATTTAACTCGGAAAAGCGCGCCTGCGCACACGTCACCCAGAAGAGAGCTAGACCGCACACATCAACAGGCTTTAGCAACTGCCTTTGTGTGTTCTGGTATATGATGCAGTCACACTTGTAGCAATATTTGTTAGTTCTGTTTGTTGATTCAGGGTTAGCATCATCTCTTCTCAGGTGTTCTGGATCCAGACTGGAGCTTGTGTAAATCCTAGTTACCACTGGATGTAATTAGCATAGCTGCTGATCCAACAATATCAGCAGTCAGGAGGGGAAAATGTGATAAACCTTGAAGCCGTTAAAAAAAAGAAACAAACAAAGCCAACATGATCCAGATTTTGAGTTAAGTTCCCCAGCTCTAGTAGCAGAATTAGTCGTAAATATCTTATAAGTATTATTTTTTACAGGAACAATGTCTCAAGCACCGCTAGCCCTATGTTCTGTTACTACGACAAATATTTAATTTCATTACTAGTCATTATTGATTCTAAACAAGACACCCATTGACATATTTTCAGCTGCTCTAATATTGATGAGTTTCAGATTATAAACACTCATTCAATAACTTCAGGACCAGTCTGCAGATCATCTCTCTTTAGTCTGAGTGTTTGCAGATAGAAACAAATCATTAAAGTCCGAATACTTGCTGCAATCTGATGACACCCATCTCCATTAACAACACAGGTAAATAACTACACTAGAGCACATAATAATAATAATAATATATAAATATAGTTTGATTTTGCATTCTGAGACAATAATTAAATTATCTTTGGTACAATTTTGCTTGTGCAAAACCTGACAGTGGTTACTTAAAAAAAGACATGTAGGCTACATAAAACACCACAAAGCAAAATAGTGTTCCCTGTGTCTATATTATAATCCTGCTCATATATTTATGTATAGATTTAAAATGTCTTACGCGAAACCGATTAAAAACACTGCAGAACGACCTCGCATATTGCAGCATAAACAAAGAGTATTTATTTAAATAAGCGAAAATGCCGTGAACAGCTAACTCACCTCAGAAGACTCCACGTCTAAAGCTTCGGCAGCTCTTTGTGCCTCATCAGGCGATGACTTAAATAAAAGCGCTTTGCACGAAGCTACCTCGCATTACGGACAGACTTTTTATGTAAAACCTTCTCTCTTTCCAAAAAAAGCTCTCGGGTTAAGGAGTTTCAGGCGCCAAAAAGACTTGTTTGCTGCGTGAGTCCTGAGAAGTTCAGCTCATAAACCCCGCCCCCTGCATGTACACGAATGGAACGCGATGCAACTACGTAAATCAAATTAAACGGAAAATTCTGTTTCCCTAGTGTTTTTGGAGCAAAACATGATATAAGTCTGACGCTATAAGCAAACATACGACATATCGCTGTTGCCATTATGGAGTGAAAACAGTATCAAAACCTCCCAAAAAAAAAAAAATAAAAAAAATACGGGAGAGATCCATACTCGCACACACAATCCACAGTTGCACACAAGAGATCCACTTATTATTATAATATTCAGAAATCGATTAATTGCAATGTTTTTAAAGGGAAATGCAGAAGAGAAGAAGTGATTTATTAATTCAAGTTAATTATTAATTCATTTTAAAACACAACACATTTTAACTTGATCTTTATTTGAATACAGTTGTTTTTACATTTAAGTTCAATACAGTTTTTACTGAACTTTTAGGTACAACACAATTTAATTTAAGTTTTTTTATTTACCTGTTTGTAAGTACAGTGCAATGTTAATGTTAATTTTCAAACTGTATATTAACAATATTAAAGTGGCTGACAATAATAAACATTCTTATTAGGGATAAAACTGCCTCGTTTTTAATAGTTAGGCCTACTGTGCTACTGAATTTTAATGCTGGTATGGTGGTACTTGGAGAGTCAAATATTTTCTGAGTTGGTACTTGGTATAAAGTTTGAGAACCACTGGCCTAAACAGTTACTATAGTGCTTAGTTGTTGGCATTTTAATGTAGTTACGATTATCAAGCTTGGCATATAAAATTATGTGTTCTTAAATAACATAAAACTGTATGTTAATGGCATCATCTATCAGTATTGTTATGTTATCATTATATATCATGTGGGAATTTTTTTTTTTTAAATTTCTGACAAGAACTAAGCAGGAGAGGTTTCTGTACCTATATAACCACAACATTAAATCAGCTTTACCGGAAGTTTACGAGCTGGCTTATCTATGCGCAAGTTACAAAACCGTAACGCACAACGCTATTCAAAACAGCTCAAAATGTTGTCAGAACACGCATTCTGTACTCACTACTCCAGTGTTTTATACAATTACATTTTATTATAAACAGCATACATTAATATTTCATTAAAATCAGTTGTTAAACAATTTAGCTTTTGATATGTAATAATACTCTCCTGTACTAATCAGCAGATACAGTAAAAACAACAAATCTCCAACAAATATTGTTCACCCAAAGTTGTTCATTTAGGATGCAGCTCAGATAAGTATTGCTATTTCTTTCTTTTAGGCGTCTTTAAATAAACATTTAACAAGTTAAACAGCATTAATCACTCGATTCCTCAGCTTCTTCTTCTTCAGCTTCTTCGTTACTGTTCGAAGTATGTGTGCTACAGTTGCATGCGCACTACATTTGGATTTCTTAAAGAGGAAGTGTCAGGACAATACCATTATAGATGTTTGTTTTTCTATTAATTCTTTGTCACATATAGTACATTTTAACTTATTCGTACATTATGAAATATCATATTTATTATACTTGCCTTAATGTATTATGAATTTCAGTTTTTATATTTGTTTATATTCATGTGGGCTGCATTTTTATGGAATACAAGTACACACACACACACACACACAGTGTTGCTTCAAAAAGTAAAGTTACACTTAAAAAGTAAGTAATTAACAGAATCAAATAAGATCCTACAGGACAAAGTGAATTTCCATTTAAAAATCACGATGTCCAATATGACACAAATCAATAAAAGATCCTTCATGAAAAAATTTAATCCCATTAAATAAATCAGAATGTTCAATAAGATTTTAAGCATCAAATAAAATCTGTTTTTATTAAGCACACCAAACTTAGTTTTGTTTATTCAAGGGGATTCACAAATGTAATTATACATGACGTTTACTGCACAGTTGAGATCAAAACAACTTTGAGTATAGACTCAACACTGGCTGGTGTGAGTGTGCGCAAGTGATGATGTCATCGCCATAAGTTATACTCAAAGCAAATACAACAAATTAGTAAAAGTGAAAACTAACTTGAATTGCAAAGATGTAATACGTAAGATATAATACTATATATAAATGCTTAGTAAAACACGATTCAATTCGCAAATGTAAACACCTCCATCAACGCAACGCCATTCCTGCATTGCCAAAGAGCTGCATGGACACACAAATCAGATCTGAACAGTTGTGATATACAGTGTGGACATCATTATTTTAGATCAGATTCCAATCGGATGCAAAGATAATCGTATTTGGACTAACAGTGTGAATGTAGCCATAGTTAACTACGTCAACATTTAAGCCATAGTCGATGCTTCATTTACACATGTGCTATAACTGTACCTCTCTCAACTACAAACGCCTTCTGTAATCAGCAATAATCAGTCAAATTTGCGAGTCCGTTCAGTGGCATTGTTTATGTTCATTTGCTCCAACATGGCTGACTTCCGGATTGATGACGCGTCCGTGAAAACCACCTATAGGACCAGCGACTAGTCAACATCAAGCTTAAAGCGTCATGGCAGAGCATTAATGTCGAGTAGTCGATTAGTCTGTGTATCCCCTACTACTGACTGTGAATGTTTTTGATATGCTTAAGTAGAGAAGATGAATGACGGAAACTCTTCCCACATACAGTGCAGTGATACGGTTTCTCTCCAGTGTGGATCCTCTCATGTGTTTTCAGATATGCTACCTGACTGAATCTCTTGTCACAGTGTGAACACTTGTAAGGTTTCTCTCCAGTGTGGATCCTCTCATGTGATTTCAGATATCCTAACCGACTGAATCTCTTGTCACAGTGTGAACACTTGTAAGGTTTCTCTCCAGTGTGGATCCTCTCATGTGTTTTCAGATATCCTAAATGATTGAATCTCTTGTCACAGTGTGAACACTTGTAAGGTTTCTCTCCAGTGTGGATCCTCTCATGTGTTTTCAGGTCTCCTAACTGATTGAATCTCTTGTCACAGTGTGAACACTTGTAAGGTTTCTCTCCAGTGTGGATCCTCTCATGTGTTTTCAGAGTTGCTACCTGACTGAATCTCTTGTCACAGTGTGAACACTTGTAAGGTTTCTCTCCAGTGTGGATCCTCTCGTGCCATTTCAAATGTCCAGCTGTAATAAAAGTCTTCTCACACTCAAAGCACATATATTCTCTCACATCACTGTGTATCTTCTGATGTACTTGTAAACTCTGCAGACGTGAAAACCTCTTTCCACACAAAGAACATGAATGTGGTTTCTCCTTTGAATGAACTTTCAGGTGACCCTTCAGGTTTGAAGCAGTCAAAAATGTTTTTCCACATTGATCACATTCATAAAGTTTCTCTCCAGTGTGGATGTTCATGTGTCTCTTAAGGTGTGATGATGCTGTAAAACTCTTCTCACAACAATCACATCTGTATGGTGTCTCTCCAGTGTGGATCCTCATGTGAATCTCAAGACTCTGTTTGTTTCTGAAACTCTTTCCACACTGAGTGCAGGTGAAAGATTTCTTGTCTCTTCTTTTCTTTAAATCTTTCTGTTTGGTTTGAGAGCGACTCAGAGAGTTTTCTCCAGTTTTGACATGTTTGTCCTCCTCTTTATTCAGTTCTTCATGCTCCTCGTTTTTTTCAATCAACTCTAAAATAAAAGTTAAAAAACAACATTTTTTTAGCAAATCACAGAGAGAAAAGTTTAAAAAAGACATACATGTGAACCCTGAAATAAGTGTAGTGTGGACAAGTGTTATACAAAATATTTTGTTCATTTTTATAAATGATATGTCTCTGGATCTTTACTGGAGTGATGGACATTGTTCTTCCAGTTATACTTATTAATATTAATAATAATTATCATTATTAAACATTTTACAACATAAGACACAAATCCCATGCTTATATAGTGAGAACCCTTACCATTTGCTGCTTCAACTATATTATTGAACAGCTCTATACATCTTTCCCATCACAACAAATGAAAATATGACAAACTGTTTGAAGCTTTATAACCTTAATGTTCATCATCACTGAAGAATCAAGAATAAACACCAACCTGTTTGTTCTTCAGTGTGGTTCATTCTGCAGGGTTCTGGATCTCTCATGTTCTCTCTGTTCTTCAATAAACTCTGTCTCTGCAGATTTCACTTCTTCCTGATGCTTTGATGCTCCTCTTCACTTGTAGACTGATTGGAATGTTCCAGCATTTATTGATGAACTGCAGTGGGAGGAGCTTCACCGAAGGTGATCCTATTGTGGGAGGAGCTTTAGTGAAGGTTTGATTGTTGGGGAGGAGCTTAACTGAAGGTGATACTGTTGTGGGACACAAAATCACCCTGTTCACTCATTCAAAACAACAGACTGACTTACACTTTGTAAGACATGATTTGTGTAAGAAAGGCTGTATTTGAAGAAGTGACAATGGCCATGAATATTTCGTGATTCACACATGAGAGACAAAGGACCTCCCATAATGGGCCATCATCACTCAGTGGTGTAGTGCAGGCTAACTCCTGTTACTTATATATAGTACTGTATTATATTACACAGGGCAAGAAAACATCTTTGCATTGTAGGACATTTAGATGCAATGAATTATAGTTTAATTCACAGACAGTAGTTCTGCAGCTGTTGAATGCATTCTGATAAAGTCTCAGTCACGAGGGGAAAATGTGATAAACCTTGAAGCCGTTAAAAAAAAGAAACAAACAAAGCCAACATGATCCAGATTTTGAGTTAAGTTCCCCAGCTCTAGTAGCAGAATTAGTAGTAAATATCTTATAAGTAGTGGTGGGCATAGATTAATTTTTTAAATCTAGATTAATCTCACTGTGATCTTGAAATTAATCTAGATTAAAATGGCTCATTCGAATTCTGCCGAAGGCATTCAGAATATGTGTGTTACCCAAATAAAAATTGACAAACAGTAAGTCTTTGAGAAGGGGTTTATCAAGCTAGGTGGTGCATTAGAAAAGGGGCTCATCTCCTGTTTCCAAAATGCATCACAAAGTGCTTGAAAAAGCTGTAAACTAATTCCACATTGCACAAGGTGCAAACAACCTTACGCCTGTTTCACACCAATGTTTAAGTTTTTTTCAAGTTTGTAGGTGTCAAGGTACAGAAACCAAATAATTAAATGTAAAATAGCACTGGATAGTCTTCAATGTAAAAATGAAATATACAATCAAACCTACATTTATTCAGACACCTTCAACATTTCTCACATTATTACAGTTTTGCCTATATATATCAAAAATTATATCTGGTGTTTTAATAATTTTTGGTTTGACTGTTAAAACTACAAAGTAATTCAGTCAAGAGCAGTGAGTGATTTTCTTTCTTTCAGTTTCTTGGATTAACATTACAGCAGCCAGTAGCTAAATTAGGTGCGGTCACTTTAAGAGACAATGAACGCATCCAATATAATACACATCCCATTTTTTTTCCTCAACTGTTTACTTTCACTTCAGAAATAACTGACAGTTTTTTCGAGAATAAGGTGATTTCCAAGCTGGATATTTTGACATATTTTGTATGTGTTTGTCGCCACAAGAGCAAAAATAAGCAAATTCGATGTTCAAGTGTTTTGAAACGCCTTTCTCTGCGTGAGCCTGAACACCAGAACACCGCGAGTACTGAATTGGGCTCTTTCACATCTTTTTGTTTGTTCAAAGTGCGATTTGTATTTGTTCAGGTGCAGGAGGGACTTCGAGCAGAACTTCGCAGAAGAAAGCTCGGTTCAGTGTCGCTGTCTGTGATACGCTTCTCTCTCTCTCTCCGCACCGAATACAGCACGCGAGTAACTAGCTACTCTCTGTTCAGCTTTTCCGCGTCTTGTGATTTGATGCTTTAATGTTTAAATCGACAAGCGGTAAGGGTTAAAAACAAGTGAAAAAGATAAGCTTTCGTGACGATGCGCAGCAGTGGCCCGTCAACTGTCCTGAGCATCTTTTTAGGCTGGCCTCAGCCAGTCGGTTATATAAAATATCAAGGTGAAAGTCATCATAGCTTGCTTAGTATAGACCCAGCTCCCAACCCGACTTTGAGAATAGATTAACGGCAATATTTTTGTTAACGCAGCACGTTAACGCTGATAACGGCCCACCACTACTTATAAGTATTATTTTTTAACAATGTCTCAAGCACCACTAGCCCTATGTTCTGTTACTACGAAAAATATTTAATTTCATTACTAGAGATTATTGATTCTAAACAAGACACCCATTGACATATTTTCAGCTGCTCTAATATTGATGAGTTTCAGATTATAAACACTCATTCAATAACTTCAGGACCAGTCTGCAGATCATCTCTCTTTAGTCTGAGTGTTTGCAGATAGAAACAAATCATTAAAGTCAGAATACTTGCTGCAATCTGATGACACCCAACTCCATTAACAACACAGGTAAATAACTACACTAGAGCACATAATAATATAGTTAGATTTTGCATTCTGAGAAAATAATTAAATTATCTTTGGTACAATTTTTCATTTGCAAAAGCTGACAGTGGTTACTTAAAAAAAGACACATGTAGGCTACATAAAACACCACAAAGCAAAATAATGTTCCCTGTGTCTATATTATAATCCTGCTCATAGATTTAAAATGTCCTACGTGAAACCGATTAAAAACACTGCAGAACGACCTCGCATATTGCTGCATAAACAAAGAGTATTTAAAAAGGCGAAATGCCGTGAACAGCTAACTCACCTCAGAAGACTCCACGTCTAAAGCCTCGGCAGCTCTTTGTGCCTCATCAGGCGAAGACTTAAATAACAGCGCTTTGCACAAAGTTACCTCACATTACGGAAAGACTTTGATGCAAAACCTTCTCTCTTTCCAAAAAAGCTCCCGGGTTAAAGAGTTCCAGGCGCCAAAAATCAGCCCCAAGTCAGACCTGTGTGCCGCGCGAGTCCTGAGAAGTTCAGCTCATAAACCCCGCCCCCTGCGTGTACACGAATGGAACGTGATGCAACTACGTAAATCAAATTAAACGGAAAATTCAGTTTTCCCTAGTGTTTTTGGAGCCAAACATGATATAAGTCTGACGCTACAAGCAAACATACGACCTATCGCTGTTGCCGGTATGGAGTGAAAACAGTATCAAAACCTCCCAAAAAAAAAAAAAAAATACGGGAGAGATCCACACTCGCACACACAATCCACAGTTGCACGGGAGAGATCCACATTTTATTATAACATTCAGAAATTGATTAATTGCAATGTTTTTAAAGGGAAATGCAGAAGAGAAGAAGTGATTTTATCATGATTAAGACTCATATGATCCACAAGTTAATTTGAAAAAGTTGATTCATGTTAAAACAATACATTTTAACTTAATTTTTATTTGAATAAAGTTGTATTTACGTTTAAGTGCAATACAGTTTTTAACTGAACTTTTAGGTACAACACATTTTAATTTAACTATTAAGTTTTTTTATTTACCTGTTTGTAAGCACAGTAAAGTGTTAATGTTAAAACTGTATATTTACAATATTAAAGTGGCTGACAATAATAAACATTCTTATTAGGGATAAAACTGCCTGGTTTTTAATAGTTAGGCCTACTGTGCTACTGAATTTTAATGCTGGTATGGTGGTACTTGGAGAGTTGGTACATGGTATAAAGTTTGAGAACCACTGGCCTAAACAGTTACTATAGTGCTTAATTGTTGGCATTTTAATGTAGTTACGATTACCAAGCGTGGCATATAAAATTATGTGTTCTTAAATAACATAAAACTGTATGTTAATGGCATCATCTATCAGTATTGTTATGCTATCATTATATATCATGTGGGAATTTTTTTTTTTTAAATTTCTGACAAGAACTAAGCAGGAGAGGTTTCTGTACCTATATAACCACAACATTAAATCAGCTTTACCGGAAGTTTACGAGCTGGCTTATCTATGCGCAAGTTACAAAACCGTTACAAAACCGTAACGCACAACGCTATTCAAAACAGCTCAAAATGGTGTCAGAACACGCATTCTGTACTCACTACTCCAGTGTTTTATACAATTACATTTTATTATAAACAGCATACATTAATATTTCATTAAAATCAGTTGTTAAACAATTTAGCTTTTGATATGTAATATTACTCTCCTGTACTAATCAGCAGATACAGTAAAAACAACAAATCTCCAACAAATATTGTTCACACAAAGTTGTTTATTTAGGATGCAGCTCAGATAAGTATTGCTATTTCTTTCTTTTAGGCATCTTTAAATAAACATTTAACAAGTTAAACAGCATTAATCACTCGATTCCTCAGCTTCTTCTTCTTCAGCTTCTTCGTTACTGTTCGAAGTATGTGTGCTACAGTTGCATGCGCACTACATTTGGATTTCTTAAAGAGGATGTGTCAGGACAATACCATTATAGATGTTTGTTTTTCTATTAATTCTTTGTCACATATAGTACATTTTAACTTATTCGTACATTATGAAATATCATATTTATTATACTTGCCTTACTGTATTATGAATTTCAGTTTTTATATTTGTTTATATTCATGTGGGCTGCATTTTTATGGAATACAAGTACACACACACACACAGTGTTGCTTCAAAAAGTAAAGTTACACTTAAAAAGTAAGTAATTAACAGAATAAGATCCTACAGGACAAAGTGAATTTCCATTTAAAAATCACGATGTCCAATATGACACAAATCAATAAAAGATCCTTCATGAAAAATGTAATCCCATTAAATAAATCAGAATGTTCAATAAGATTTTAAGCATCAAATAAAATCTGTTTTTATGTAGCACACCAAACTTAGTTTTGTTTATTCAAGGGGATTCACACATGTAATTATACATGACGTTTACTGCACAGTTGAGTCCAAAACAACTTTGAGTATAGACTCAACACTGGCTGGTGTGAGTGTGCGCAAGTGATGATGTCATCGCCATAAGTTATACTCAAAGCAAATACAAAAAATTAGTAAAAGTGAAAACTAACTTGAATTGCAAAGATGTAATATGTAAGATATAATACTATATATAAATGCTTAGTAAAACACGATTCAATTCGCAAATGTAAACACCTCCATCAACGCAACGTCATTCCCGCATTGCCAAAGAGCTGCATGGACACACAAATCAGATCTGAACAGTTGTGATATACAGTGTGGACATCATTATTTTAGATCAGATTCCAATCGGATGCAAAGATAATCGTATTTGGACTAACAGTGTGAATGTAGCCATAGTTAACTACGTCAACATTTAAGCCATAGTCGATGCTTCATTTACACATGTGCTATAACTGTACCTCTCTCAACTACAAACGCCTTCTGTAATCAGCAATAATCAGTCAAATTTGCGAGTCCGTTCAGTGGCATTGTTTATGTTCATTTGCTCCAACATGGCTGACTTCCGGATTGATGACGCGTCCGTGAAAACCATCTATAGGACCAGCGACTAGTCAACATCAAGCTTAAAGCGTCATGGCAGAGCATTGATGTCGAGTAGTCGATAAGTCTGTGCATCCCCTACTACTGACTGTGAATGTTTTTGATATGCACGAGTAGATTAGATGATTGACTGAAACTCTTCCCACATACAGTGCAGTGATACGGTTTCTCTCCAGTGTGAATCCTCTCATGTGATTTCAGATGTCCTAACTGACTGAATCTCTTGTCACAGTGTGAACACTTGTAAGGTTTCTCTCCAGTGTGGATCCTCTCATGTGTTTTCAGGTCTCCTAACTGATTGAATCTCTTGTCACAGTGTGAACACTTGTAAGGTTTCTCTCCAGTGTGGATCCTCTCGTGCCATTTCAAATGTCCAGCTGTAATAAAAGTCTTCTCACACTCAAAGCACATATATTCTCTCACATCACTGTGTATCTTCTGATGAACTTGTAAACTCTGCAGACGTGAAAACCTCTTTCCACACAAAGAACATGAATGTGGTTTCTCCTTTGAATGAACTTTCAGGTGACCCTTCAGGTTCAAAAATGTTTTTCCACATTGATCACATTCATAATGTTTCTCTCCAGTGTGGATGTTCATGTGTTTGTTTGTCAAACTCTTTCCACACTGAGTGCAGGTAAAATATTTCTTGTCTCTTCTTTTCTTTAAATCTTTCTGTTTGTTCTGTTTGATTCAGTTCTTCATGCTCCTCGTTTTTTTCAATCAACTCTAAAATAAAAGTTAAAAAACAACATTGTTTTAGCAAATCACAGAGAGAAATTTAAAAAAAAGACATACATGTGAACCCTGAAATAAGTGTAGTGTGGACAAGTGTTATACAAAATATTTTGTTCATTTTTATAAATGATATGTCTCTGGATCTTTACTGGAGTGATGGACATTGTTCTTCCAGTTATACTTATTAATATTAATAATAATTATCATTATTAAACATTTTACAACATAAGACACAAATCCCATGCTTATATAGTGAGAAACCCTTACCATTTGCTGCTTCAACTATATTATTGAACAGCTCTATACATCTTTCCCATCACAACAAATGAAAATATCACAAACTGTTTGAAGCTTTATAACCTTAATGTTCATCATCACTGAAGAATCAAGAATAAACACCAACCTGTTTGTTCTTCAGTGTGGTTCATTCTGCAGGGTTCTGGATCTCTCATGTTCTCTCTGTTCTTCAATAAACTTTGTCTCTGCAGATTTCACTTCTTCCTGATGCTTTGATGCTCCTCTTCACTTGTAGACTGATTGGAATATTCCAGCATTTATTGATGAACTGCAGTGGGAGGAGCTTCACCGAAGGTGATCCTATTGTGGGAGGAGCTTTAGTGAAGGTTTGATTGTTGGGGAGGAGCTTAACTGAAGGTGATACTGTTGTGGGACACAAAATCACCGTTCACTCATTCAAAACAACAGACTGACTTACATTTTGTAAGACATGATTTGTGTAAGAAAGGCTGTATTTGAAGAAGTGACAATGGCCATGAATATTTCGTGATTCACACATGAGAGACAAAGTACCTCCCATAATGGGCCATCATCACTCAGTGGTGTAGTGCAGGCTAACTCCTGTTACTTATATATAGTACTGTATTATATTACACAGGGCAAGAAAACAACTTTGCATTGTAGGACATTTAGATGCAATGAATTATAGTTTAATTCACAGACAGTAGTTCTGCAGCTGTTGAATGCATTCTGATAAAGTCTCAGTCAGGAGGGGAAAATGTGATAAACCTTGAAGCCGTTAAAAAAAAGAAACAAACAAAGCCAACATGATCCAGATTTTGAGTTAAGTTCCCCAGCTCTAGTAGCAGAATTAGTCGTAAATATCTTTTAAGTATATTTTTTTTACAGGAACAATGTCTCAAGCACCACTAACCCTATGTTCTGTTACTTCAACAAATATTTAATTCATTACTAGACATTAGTGATTCTAAACGACACCCATTGACATATTTTCAGCTGCTCTATTATTGATGGGTTTCAGATTATAAACACTCATTCAATAGGGCTTGGGCGTCGTGACGTCATTACTTGGCGTGGCCACCACGTTGACAGCCTCCTTTACTGCTATTCGGGCTACTGCGCAGTGTTTAGACATACTCCCTATCATCCGTGTGTCTTAATATGATTAATTAAAAATCTATTTCAACCATGGTAAACTGTTGCTGAAAACTGGGGGCTGTAAATAGCGCAACCTATAATCGCCATGGGGAAAATAAAATGAGAATGGATTAACTTTACACCGCTTTCCTGCTTGGGGGCGCGACGGAGACCATAACATCTGAATATTCATTTATATAGCTTAAGTCAACATTGAAAATAAGGGAATTTCTTGGGTTACTCATCCAAAATACGGGAAATTTCAACATTCATTTTTCTTTGCTATCCCTCTGCTAACAGCAAAAATTTGTACTATAAAACTACTGCATTAACTAACGTTAAGCGATTTGTGAAGCTAGGTCTAACGTGACTTTAGTTACAGATTGGCGTGAAATCGTGCTCTCACAACAACCACGCTATCTTAAAAAGCCCTACATCACGCTAAGTTTGCTTTCAAGTAAGCAAAACGATGCTTTGAAAACAGCTGTTTCGCTGGAAGGGCAAGGAGTAGCGAGAGGACAACAACACAGAGACTTGACAGGTCCGATGGAAGAGCTAACGGGATATTTTACAGGAAAATACCCATCCATTTGTGAAATGTACATGAGACTTCAATGACTTGTAGCTTCGGAACTATTCTGAAGTGTAGGCGCTCACAAAACAAGGTAGCCGAAGATATCTATTATGCAAAAGTGCGGCAGCAAGTCTCCGTCGGTACTACACTATTTGTTGGGAATTTCATATGGATCCAAACCGTTAATAGTGCGGATTTCACAACCTTTTCACGATTTTACCATCTTTTCTCTTTCTCCTAACTCTGCTTCTTCTCGTTCGACTTGATGTATGTTTATGTCTGCAGATCATCTCTCTTTAGTCTGAGTGTTTGCAGATCATTAAAGTCAGAATACTTGCTGCAATCTGATGACACCCATCTCCATTAACAACACAGCTCATTAACTACACTAGAGCACATAAGAATGATATATAAATATAGTTTGATTTTGAACAGCATTCTGAACAATAATTTAATTATCTTTGCTAGAATTGTGCATGTGCAAAGGCTGACAGCAGTTACTTAAATAAAAAAGACACATAGGCTACAGAAACACCACAAAGCAAAATAATGTTCCCTGTGTCTATATTATAATCCTGCTCATATATTTATGTATAGATTTGAAATGTCCTACGTGAATCCGATTAAAAACACTGCAGAACGACCTCGCATATTGCTGCATAAACAAAGAGTATTTAAAAAGACGAAATGCCTTGAACGCCTTCGGCAGCTCTTTGTGCCTCATCAGGCGATGACTTAAATAAGTGACACACACACACACTGTGAGCACACACCCTGAGCAGTGGGCAGCCATTTATGCTGCGGCGCCCGGGGAGCAGTTGGGGGTTCGATGCCTTGCTCATGGGCACCTAAGTCATGGTATTGAAGGTGGAGAGAGAACTGTACATGCACTCCCCCCACCCACAATTCCGTCCGGCCAGAGACTAGAACCCACAACCCTTTGATTGGGAGTCCAACCCTCTAACCATTAGGCCACGACTTCTCCAGCAACAACAGCGCTTTGCACAAAGGTACCTGGCATTACGGACAGACTTTGATGTAAAACCTTCTCTCTTTCAAAAAAAAAAAACTCTTGGGTTAAGGAGTTCCAGCCTCCAAAAATCAGCCCCAAGTCAGACCTGTGTGCCGCGAGAGTCCTGAGAAGTTCAGCTCATAAACCCCGCCCCCTGCATGTAAACGAATGTAACGTTAACGTAACAAATTAAACAGACAATTCAGTTTTCCCTAGTGTTTTTGGAGCCAAACATGATATAAGTCTGATGCTACAAGCAAACATACGACCTATCGCTGTTGCCGGTATGGAGTGAAAACAGTATCAAAACCTCCCCAAAAAAAATAAAAAATACGGGAGAGATCCACACTCGCACACACAATCCACAGTTGCACGGGAGAGATCCCCATTTTATTATAATATTCAGAAATTGATTAATTGCAATGTTTTTAAAGGGAAATGCAGAAGAGAAGTGATTTTATCATGATTAAGACTCATATGATCCACAAGTTAATTTGAAAAAGTTGATTCATGTTAAAACAATACATTTTAACTTAATTTTTATTTGAATAAAGTTGTATTTACGTTTAAGTGCAATACAGTTTTTAACTGAACTTTTAGGTACAACACATTTTAATTTAACTATTAAGTTTTTTTTGTTTACCTGTTTGTAAGCACAGTAAAGTGTTAATGTTAAAACTGTATATTTACAATATTAAAGTGGCTGACAATAATAAACATTCTTATTAGGGATAAAACTGCCTGGTTTTTAATAGTTAGGCCTACTGTGCTACTGAATTTTAATGCTGGTATAGTGATACTTGGAAAGTCAAATATTTTCTGAGTTGGTACATGGTATAAAGTTTGAGAAATACTGGCCTAAACAGTTACTATATTGCTTAGTTGTTGGCATTTTAATGTAGTTACCATTACCAAGCTTGGCATATAAAATTATGTGTTCTTAAATAACATAAAACTGTATGTTAATGGCATCATCTATCAGTATTGTTATGCTATCATTATATATCATGTGGGATTTTTTTTTTTTTTTTTTCTGACAAGAACTAAGCAGGAGAGGTTTCTGTACCTATATAACCACAACATTAAATCAGCTTTACCGGAAGTTTACGAGCTGGCTTATCTATGCGCAAGTTACAAAACCGTTACAAAACCGTAATGCACAACGCTATTCAAAACAGCTCAAAATGGAGTCAGAACACGCATTCTGTACTCACTACTCCAGTGTTTTATACGATTACATTTTATTATAAACAGCATACATTAATATTTCATTAAAATCAGTTGTTAAACAATTTAGCTTTTGATATGTAATATTACTCTCCTGTACTAATCAGCAGATACAGTAAAAACAACAAATCTCCAACAAATATTGTTCACCCAAAATTGTTCATTTAGGATGCAGCTCAGATAAGTATTGCTATTTCTTTCTTTAAGGCGTCTTTAAATAAACATTTAACAAGTTAAACAGCATTAATCACTCGATTCCTCAGCTTCTTCTTCTTCAGCTTCTTCGTTACTGTTCGAAGTATGTGTGCTACAGTTGCATGCGCACTACATTTGGATTTCTTAAAGAGGAAGTGTCAGGACAATACCATTATAGATGTTTGTTTTTCTATTAATTCTTTGTCACATATAGTACATTTTAACTTATTCGTACATTATGAAATATCATATTTATTATACTTGCCTTACTGTATTATGAATTTCAGTTTTTATATTTGTTTATATTCATGTGGGCTGCATTTTTGTGGAATACAAGTACACACACACACACACACAGTGTTGCTTCAAAAAGTAAAGTTACACTTAAAAAGTAAGTAATTAACAGAATCAAATAAGATCCTACAGGACAAAGTGAATTTCCATTTAAAAATCACGATGTCCAATATGACACAAATCAATAAAAGATCATGAAAAAATGTAATCCCATTAAATAAATCAGAATGTTCAATAAGATTTTACCCATCAAATAAAATCTGTTTTTATTAAGCACACCAAACTTAGTTTTGTTTATTCAAGGGGATTCACAAATGTAATTATACATGACGTTTACTGCACAGTTGAGTCCAAAAAAACTTTGAGTATAGACTCAACACTGGCTGGTGTGAGTGTGCACAAGTGATGATGTCATCGCCATAAGTTATACTCAAAGCAAATACAACAAATTAGTAAAAGTGAAAACTAACTTGAATTGCAAAGATGTAATACGTAAGATATAATACTATATATAAATGCTTAGTAAAACACGATTCAATTCGCAAATGTAAACACCTCCATCAACGCAACGTCATTCCCGCATTGCCAAAGAGCTGCATGGACACACAAATCAGATCTGAACAGTTGTGATATACAGTGTGGACATCATTATTTTAGATCAGATTCCAATCGGATGCAAAGATAATCGTATTTGGACTAACAGTGTGAATGTAGCCATAGTTAACTACGTCAACATTTAAGCCATAGTCGATGCTTCATTTACACATGTGCTATAACTGTACCTCTCTCAACTACAAACGCCTTCTGTAATCAGCAATAATCAGTCAAATTTGCGAGTCCGTTCAGTGGCATTGTTTATGTTCATTTGCTCCAACATGGCTGACTTCCGGATTGATGACGCGTCCGTGAAAACCACCTATAGGACCAGCGACTAGTCAACATCAAGCTTAAAGCGTCATGGCAGAGCATTGATTTCGAGTAGTCGATAAGTCTGTGCATCCCCTACTACTGACTGTGAATGTTTTTGATATGCACGAGTAGATTAGATGATTGACTGAAACTCTTCCCACATACAGTGCAGTGATACGGTTTCTCTCCAGTGTGAATCCTCTCATGTGATTTCAGATGTCCTAACTGACTGAATCTCTTGTCACAGTGTGAACACTTGTAAGGTTTCTCTCCAGTGTGGATCCTCTCATGTGTTTTCAGGTCTCCTAACTGATTGAATCTCTTGTCACAGTGTGAACACTTGTAAGGTTTCTCTCCAGTGTGGATCCTCTCGTGCCATTTCAAATGTCCAGCTGTAATAAAAGTCTTCTCACACTCAAAGCACATATATTCTCTCACATCACTGTGTATCTTCTGATGAACTTGTAAACTCTGCAGACGTGAAAACCTCTTTCCACACAAAGAACATGAATGTGGTTTCTCCTTTGAATGAACTTTCAGGTGACCCTTCAGGTTCAAAAATGTTTTTCCACATTGATCACATTCATAAAGTTTCTCTCCAGTGTGGATGTTCATGTGTTTCTTAAGGTTTGATGATGCTGTAAAACTCTTCCCACACCGATCACATCTGTATGGTTTCTCTCCAGTGTGGATCCTCATGTGAATGTCAAGACTCTGTTTGTTTGTCAAACTCTTTCCACACTGAGTGCAGGTGAAAGATTTCTTGTCTCTTCTTTTCTTTAAATCTTTCTGTTTGGTTTGAGAGCGACTCAGAGAGTTTTCTCCAGTTTTGACATGTTTGTCCTCCTCTTTATTCAGTTCTTCATGCTCCTCGTTTTTTTCAATCAACTCTAAAATAAAAGTTAAAAAACAACATTGTTTTAGCAAATCACAGAGAGAAATTTTAAAAAAAGACATACATGTGAACCCTGAAATAAGTGTAGTGTGGACAAGTGTTATACAAAATATTTTGTTCATTTTTATAAATGATATGTCTCTGGATCTTTACTGGAGTGATGGACATTGTTCTTCCAGTTATACTTATTAATATTAATAATAATTATCATTATTAAACATTTTACAACATAAGACACAAATCCCATGCTTATATAGTGAGAACCCTTACCATTTGCTGCTTCAACTATATTATTGAACAGCTCTATACATCTTTCCCATCACAACAAATGAAAATATCACAAACTGTTTGAAGCTTTATAACCTTAATGTTCATCATCACTGAAGAATCAAGAATAAACACCAACCTGTTTGTTCTTCAGTGTGGTTCATTCTGCAGGGTTCTGGATCTCTCATGTTCTCTCTGTTCTTCAATAAACTCTGTCTCTGCAGATTTCACTTCTTCCTGATGCTTTGATGCTCCTCTTCACTTGTAGACTGATTGGAATGTTCCAGCATTTATTGATGAACTGCAGTGGGAGGAGCTTCACCGAAGGTGATCCTATTGTGGGAGGAGCTTTAGTGAAGGTTTGATTGTTGGGGAGGAGCTTAACTGAAGGTGATACTGTTGTGGGACACAAAATCACCGTTCACTCATTCAAAACAACAGACTGACTTACATTTTGTAAGACATGATTTGTGTAAGAAAGGCTGTATTTGAAGAAGTGACAATGGCCATGAATATTTCGTGATTCACACATGAGAGACAAAGGACCTCCCATAATGGGCCATCATCACTCAGTGGTGTAGTGCAGGCTAACTCCTGTTGCTTATATATAGTACTGTATTATATTACACAGGGCAAGAAAACAACTTTGCATTGTAGGACATTTAGATGCAATGAATTATAGTTTAATTCACAGACAGTAGTTCTGCAGCTGTTGAATGCATTCTGATAAAGTCTCAGTCAGGAGGGGAAAATGTGATAAACCTTGAAGCCGTTAAAAAAAAGAAACAAACAAAGCCAACATGATCCAGATTTTGAGTTAAGTTCCCCAGCTCTAGTAGCAGAATTAGTCGTAAATATCTTTTAAGTATATTTTTTTTACAGGAACAATGTCTCAAGCACCACTAACCCTATGTTCTGTTACTTCAACAAATATTTAATTTCATTACTAGACATTAGTGATTCTAAACGACACCCATTGACATATTTTCAGCTGCTCTATTATTGATGGGTTTCAGATTATAAACACTCATTCAATAGGGCTTGGGCTTCGTGACGTCATTACTTGGCGTGGCCACCACGTTGACAGCCTCCTTTACTGCTATTCGGGCTACTGCGCAGTGTTTAGACATACTCCCTATCATCCGTGTGTCTTAATATGATTAATTAAAAATCTATTTCAACCATGGTAAACTGTTGCTGAAAACTGGGGGCTGTAAATAGCGCAACCTATAATCGCCATGGGGAAAATAAAATGAGAATGGATTAACTTTACACCGCTTTCCTGCTTGGGGGCGCGACGGAGACCATAACATCTGAATATTCATTTATATAGCTTAAGTCAACATTGAAAATAAGGGAATTTCTTGGGTTACTCATCCAAAATACGGGAAATTTCAACATTCATTTTTCTTTGCTATCCCTCTGCTAACAGCAAAAATTTGTACTATAAAACTACTGCATTAACTAACGTTAAGCGATTTGTGAAGCTAGGTCTAACGTGACTTTAGTTACAGATTGGCGTGAAATCGTGCTCTCACAACAACCACGCTATCTTAAAAAGCCCTACATCACGCTAAGTTTGCTTTCAAGTAAGCAAAACGATGCTTTGAAAACAGCTGTTTCGCTGGAAGGGCAAGGAGTAGCGAGAGGACAACAACACAGAGACTTGACAGGTCCGATGGAAGAGCTAACGGGATATTTTACAGGAAAATACCCATCCATTTGTGAAATGTACATGAGACTTCAATGACTTGTAGCTTCGGAACTATTCTGAAGTGTAGGCGCTCACAAAACAAGGTAGCCGAAGATATCTATTATGCAAAAGTGTGGCAGCAAGTCTCCGTCGGTACTACACTATTTGTTGGGAATTTCATATGGATCCAAACCGTTAATAGTGCGGATTTCACAACCTTTTCACGATTTTACCATCTTTTCTCTTTCTCCTAACTCTGCTTCTTCTCGTTCGACTTGATGTATGTTTATGTCTGCAGATCATCTCTCTTTAGTCTGAGTGTTTGCAGATCATTAAAGTCAGAATACTTGCTGCAATCTGATGACACCCATCTCCATTAACAACACAGCTCATTAACTACACTAGAGCACATAAGAATGATATATAAATATAGTTTGATTTTGAACAGCATTCTGAACAATAATTTAATTATCTTTGCTAGAATTGTGCATGTGCAAAGGCTGACAGCAGTTACTTAAATAAAAAAGACACATAGGCTACAGAAACACCACAAAGCAAAATAATGTTCCCTGTGTCTATATTATAATCCTGCTCATATATTTATGTATAGATTTGAAATGTCCTACGTGAATCCGATTAAAAACACTGCAGAACGACCTCGCATATTGCTGCATAAACAAAGAGTATTTAAAAAGACGAAATGCCTTGAACGCCTTCGGCAGCTCTTTGTGCCTCATCAGGCGATGACTTAAATAAGTGACACACACACACACTGTGAGCACACACCCTGAGCAGTGGGCAGCCATTTATGCTGCGGCGCCCGGGGAGCAGTTGGGGGTTCGATGCCTTGCTCATGGGCACCTAAGTCGTGGTATTGAAGGTGGAGAGAGAACTGTACAGGCACTCCCCCAACCCACAATTCCGTCCGGCCAGAGACTAGAACCCACAACCCTTTGATTGGGAGTCCAACCCTCTAACCATTAGGCCACAACTTCTCCAGCAACAACAGCGCTTTGCACAAAGGTACCTGGCATTACGGACAGACTTTGATGTAAAACCTTCTCTCTTTCAAAAAAAAAAAAACTCTTGGGTTAAGGAGTTCCAGCCTCCAAAAATCAGCCCCAAGTCAGACCTGTGTGCCGCGAGAGTCCTGAGAAGTTCAGCTCATAAACCCCGCCCCCTGCATGTAAACGAATGTAACGTTAACGTAACAAATTAAACAGACAATTCAGTTTTCCCTAGTGTTTTTGGAGCCAAACATGATATTGTCACACACCTGGACTCATTTAGTGTTTTTGCCCCAGTGACCCAGTTTCTGTCTTCCGTGTTTAGTTTGATTAGTTCCCAGGTGTTTCTGTTATCTTCCTCATGTGTTCCAAGTCCCTGTTAATTTAATCATGCCATCCACCTGTGTTTCCCCAATTATCCTTTGTACATAAGCCTTGTCTTTTCAGTTCTGTTTTGTCGGGTCTCCTCACTACCTCACTTGATGACTTTTTACGTGTGTCTACCTCCGTGCTCTGTTTGTTGGATATTAAAAGCCTTATTTCATTCATCCTCGTCTCCGTGTTCCTTCAGGCAGCGTAAACCGTGACAGAAGACCCGACCTTAAAAAAAAAAAAGTTTAAAACCGCGTCTTTCCCTCCGTTTTGCTTTCGTTTTTTCTCAGTCTTTTTGTTTTGTAGTGTTTGATGGATCCCCTCTCTAGCCCCGGATTCCTCCTCCTCATGCTGGAGCAGGAAGGACGCTCTCTCGAGGACCACACCAGACTGTTTCTTCTACTAGCTAATGCCACCAGCTACCCGGACGACGCGCTCTGCACCTTCTACAACACAAGCCTGAACTCCAAATGCAGAGCGTTGTCGTCCGAAGATGGTCCTCGGGAGGATTTCGCCGCATTCGTGGAGTGGACTCTGGCGAGAAATGGCTCTTCTTTCACCATCTGCCCCATAGAGGATCTCGCCAGCCCCACTCCCGACCCAGAGACCAGCCAGCCACCATCACGCCGCACGGAGCCAGAGCCCACCGCAGCCGCAGAGCCCGAGTCATTCACCGACAGGGAGCCGGATCTCGAGAGCGCGACTGACCAGGTGTGTGAGCCGGCAACACCGTGCATCGTGGGAGTCCTCGTGGAGATCGAGGGCGTGGAGGAAAGCCCTGCCCACACTCCTGCGACTGAGGGTGAGCTGTATGCAGTCTCTGAAGATCATATGGAGCAAGTTCTGGATCTGATGGACTGGTCTATGGAGGTAATCCCCAATTTTCCTGTTTCCCCGCTGGTTCCGTCCAGCCCTGATTCCCCTGTATACCCTCTCAGTCTCCCACTCCTACCTCCTCCAGTCATTTCCTCTGCTCCATTTCCGCTGGTTCCATCCAGCCCTGAGTTTTCTGTTTCTCCGCTGGTTCCGCCCAGCCCTGAGTTTTCTGTTTCTCCGCTGGTTCCGCCCAGCCCTGAGTTTCCTGTTTCTCCGCTGGTTCCGCCCAGCCCTGAGTTTCCTGTTTCTCCGCTGGTTCCGCCCAGCCCTGAGTTTTCTGTTTCTCCGCTGGTTCCGCCCAGCCCTGAGTTTTCTGTTTCTCCGCTGGTTCCGCCCAGCCCTGAGTTTTCTGTTTCTCCGCTGGTTCCGCCCAGCCCTGAGTTTCCTGTGTCTCCGCTGGTTCCGCCCAGCCCTGAGTTTCCTGTGTCTCCGCTGGTTCCGCCCAGCCCTGAGTTTCCTGTGTCTCCGCTGGTTCCGCCCAGCCCTGAGTTTCCTGTGTCTCCGCTGGTTCCGCCCAGCCCTGAGTTTCCTGTGTCTCCGCTGGTTCCGCCCAGCCCTGAGTTTCCTGTGTCTCCGCTGGTTCCGCCCAGCCCTGAGTTTCCTGTTTCTCCGCTGGTTCCGCCCAGCCCTGAGTTTCCTGTTTCTCCGCTGGTTCCGCCCAGCCCTGAGTTTCCTGTGTCTCCGCTGGTTCCGCCCAGCTCTGAATTTTCTGTGTCTCCGCTGGTTCCGCCCAGCCCTGAATCTTCTGTGTCTCCTGTATTCCCTCCCAGCCTCCCTCTCCCACCTCCTCCCAAACCTGCTGGTCCCTCTGCTCCACTTCCGCTGGTTCCGTCCAGTCCTGATCCTCCTGTCCTTCCTCCCATCCTTCTCCTCTCTCCTCCTCCTAGACCAGCCAGTTCCTCGCCATCCCTGCTGGTGCCAGTCAGTCCCGCAGCTCACCCTCAGTCCGCGCCATCGGGGCGCGATGGTTCGCCGCTGGACTGCCAGTCTCCAGCTCCGCCTTGGCGCGTTAAGGCCCTGTCTCCGCCTCCAGCCTCCGAGCCCTGGACTCCTCCTCGGTCCTTCGACCCAGCGGCTCCGCCTTGGCTCTTAGCTCCCTCGTCTCCACCGTGGCCTGTCATCCCACCTGCTCCACCGGGCTCCCTCGTCCCTCCGGCTCCACCTTGGTCAGTCGTCGACCATCCGCCGCCTCGGGACTCCACTCCTCCGGTTCCACCTCGTCATTCCATCCCTCTGGCTCTGTCAGGCTCCTCCTTCCCTCTGGTTCCTCCTCCATCCTCGGTCGCTCCGGCTCCACAGCGGTCTGCCAGGACCCCGCCTCCGCCTTGGTCGCCTGAGCCTTCAGCTCCACCTAGGCCCTCCGGATCCTCGTCGTCACCCTGTGCTGCTCCATCTTGGGCTCCTCACCCACCGGTGCAGTCTCCGCCTGTCGGCCCCCTGGTGTCGTCGACTCTTCCTTCACCATGGCTCCTCCCGCCGTCGACTCCACCTTGGATCTCCGTCCTGGCTGGTCTCTGGTGGACCATCTGGCTCCTCCTGCTCCTGTCTCCTCCCTGGCTCCTCCCTCCGTCGTCTCCTCCCTGGCTCCTTCCTCCGTGGTCCCTGTGGTCCCTCCTGGTCCCTCCTGGGAGTCCGTCCTCCACCGGAACCTCCTCCCAAGTTCCCACCCACGCCTCCCTCGGTTGTTTCTACGGTGCGAGGACGCACCTACCGGGAGGGGGGAGTGCTGTCACACACCTGGACTCATTTAGTGTTTTTGCCCCAGTGACCCAGTTTCTGTCTTCCGTGTTTAGTTTGATTAGTTCCCAGGTGTTTCTGTTATCTTCCTCATGTGTTCCAAGTCCCTGTTAATTTAATCATGCCATCCACCTGTGTTTCCCCAATTATCCTTTGTACATAAGCCTTGTCTTTTCAGTTCTGTTTTGTCGGGTCTCCTCACTACCTCACTTGATGACTTTTTACGTGTGTCTACCTCCGTGCTCTGTTTGTTGGATATTAAAAGCCTTATTTCATTCATCCTCGTCTCCGTGTTCCTTCAGGCAGCGTAAACCGTGACAGATATAAGTCTGATGCTACAAGCAAACATACGACCTATCGCTGTTGCCGGTATGGAGTGAAAACAGTATCAAAACCTCCCCAAAAAAAATAAAAAATACGGGAGAGATCCACACTCGCACACACAATCCACAGTTGCACGGGAGAGATCCCCATTTTATTATAATATTCAGAAATTGATTAATTGCAATGTTTTTAAAGGGAAATGCAGAAGAGAAGTGATTTTATCATGATTAAGACTCATATGATCCACAAGTTAATTTGAAAAAGTTGATTCATGTTAAAACAATACATTTTAACTTAATTTTTATTTGAATAAAGTTGTATTTACGTTTAAGTGCAATACAGTTTTTAACTGAACTTTTAGGTACAACACATTTTAATTTAACTATTAAGTTTTTTTTGTTTACCTGTTTGTAAGCACAGTAAAGTGTTAATGTTAAAACTGTATATTTACAATATTAAAGTGGCTGACAATAATAAACATTCTTATTAGGGATAAAACTGCCTGGTTTTTAATAGTTAGGCCTACTGTGCTACTGAATTTTAATGCTGGTATAGTGATACTTGGAAAGTCAAATATTTTCTGAGTTGGTACATGGTATAAAGTTTGAGAAATACTGGCCTAAACAGTTACTATATTGCTTAGTTGTTGGCATTTTAATGTAGTTACCATTACCAAGCTTGGCATATAAAATTATGTGTTCTTAAATAACATAAAACTGTATGTTAATGGCATCATCTATCAGTATTGTTATGCTATCATTATATATCATGTGGGATTTTTTTTTTTTTTTTTTCTGACAAGAACTAAGCAGGAGAGGTTTCTGTACCTATATAACCACAACATTAAATCAGCTTTACCGGAAGTTTACGAGCTGGCTTATCTATGCGCAAGTTACAAAACCGTTACAAAACCGTAATGCACAACGCTATTCAAAACAGCTCAAAATGGAGTCAGAACACGCATTCTGTACTCACTACTCCAGTGTTTTATACGATTACATTTTATTATAAACAGCATACATTAATATTTCATTAAAATCAGTTGTTAAACAATTTAGCTTTTGATATGTAATATTACTCTCCTGTACTAATCAGCAGATACAGTAAAAACAACAAATCTCCAACAAATATTGTTCACCCAAAATTGTTCATTTAGGATGCAGCTCAGATAAGTATTGCTATTTCTTTCTTTAAGGCGTCTTTAAATAAACATTTAACAAGTTAAACAGCATTAATCACTCGATTCCTCAGCTTCTTCTTCTTCAGCTTCTTCGTTACTGTTCGAAGTATGTGTGCTACAGTTGCATGCGCACTACATTTGGATTTCTTAAAGAGGAAGTGTCAGGACAATACCATTATAGATGTTTGTTTTTCTATTAATTCTTTGTCACATATAGTACATTTTAACTTATTCGTACATTATGAAATATCATATTTATTATACTTGCCTTACTGTATTATGAATTTCAGTTTTTATATTTGTTTATATTCATGTGGGCTGCATTTTTGTGGAATACAAGTACACACACACACACACACAGTGTTGCTTCAAAAAGTAAAGTTACACTTAAAAAGTAAGTAATTAACAGAATCAAATAAGATCCTACAGGACAAAGTGAATTTCCATTTAAAAATCACGATGTCCAATATGACACAAATCAATAAAAGATCATGAAAAAATGTAATCCCATTAAATAAATCAGAATGTTCAATAAGATTTTACCCATCAAATAAAATCTGTTTTTATTAAGCACACCAAACTTAGTTTTGTTTATTCAAGGGGATTCACAAATGTAATTATACATGACGTTTACTGCACAGTTGAGTCCAAAAAAACTTTGAGTATAGACTCAACACTGGCTGGTGTGAGTGTGCACAAGTGATGATGTCATCGCCATAAGTTATACTCAAAGCAAATACAACAAATTAGTAAAAGTGAAAACTAACTTGAATTGCAAAGATGTAATACGTAAGATATAATACTATATATAAATGCTTAGTAAAACACGATTCAATTCGCAAATGTAAACACCTCCATCAACGCAACGTCATTCCCGCATTGCCAAAGAGCTGCATGGACACACAAATCAGATCTGAACAGTTGTGATATACAGTGTGGACATCATTATTTTAGATCAGATTCCAATCGGATGCAAAGATAATCGTATTTGGACTAACAGTGTGAATGTAGCCATAGTTAACTACGTCAACATTTAAGCCATAGTCGATGCTTCATTTACACATGTGCTATAACTGTACCTCTCTCAACTACAAACGCCTTCTGTAATCAGCAATAATCAGTCAAATTTGCGAGTCCGTTCAGTGGCATTGTTTATGTTCATTTGCTCCAATATGGCTGACTTCCGGATTGATGACGCGTCCGTGAAAACCACCTATAGGACCAGCGACTAGTCAACATCAAGCTTAAAGCGTCATGGCAGAGCATTGATGTCGAGTAGTCGATTAGTCTGTGCATCCCCTACTACTGACTGTGAATGTTTTTGATATGCACGAGTAGATTAGATGATTGACTGAAACTCTTCCCACATACAGTGCAGTGATACGGTTTCTCTCCAGTGTGGATCCTCTCGTGTCTTTTCAGATATGCTACCTGACTGAATCTCTTGTCACAGTGTGAACACTTGTAAGGTTTCTCTCCAGTGTGGATCCTCTCATGTGTTTTCAGGTCTCCTAACTGATTAAATCTCTTGTCACAGTGTGAACACTTGTAAGGTTTCTCTCCAGTGTGGATCCTCTCGTGCCATTTCAAATGTCCAGCTGTAATAAAAGTCTTCTCACACTCAAAGCACATATATTCTCTCACATCACTGTGTATCTTCTGATGTACTTGTAAACTCTGCATACGTGAAAACCTCTTTCCACACAAAGAACATGAATGTGGTTTCTCCTTTGAATGAACTTTCAGGTGACTCTTCAGGTTCAAAAATGTTTTTCCACATTGATCACATTCATAAAGTTTCTCTCCAGTGTGGATGTTCATGTGTTTCTTAAGGTTTGATGATGCTGTAAAACTCTTCCCACACCGATCACATCTGTATGGTTTCTCTCCAGTGTGGATCCTCATGTGAATGTCAAGACCAAGTTTGTTTGTCAAACTCTTTCCACACTGAGTGCAGGTAAAAGATTTCTTGTCTCTTCTTTTCTTTAAATCTTTCTGTTTGGTTTGAGAGCGACTCAGAGAGTTTTCTCCAGTTTTGACATGTTTGTCCTCCTCTTTATTCAGTTCTTCATGCTCCTCATTTTTTTCAATCAACTCTAAAATAAAAGTTAAAAAACAACATTTTTTTAGCAAATCACAGAGAGAAATGTTTAAAAAAAGACATACATGTGAACCCTGAAATAAGTGTAGTGTGGACAAGTGTTATACAAAATATTTTGTTCATTTTTATAAATGATATGTCTCTGGATCTTTACTGGAATGATGGACATTGTTCTTCCAGTTATACTTATTAATATTAATAATAATTATCATTATTATACATTTTACAACATAAGACACAAATCCCATGCTTATATAGTGAGAACCCTTACCATTTGCTGCTTCAACTATATTATTGAACAGCTCTATACATCTTTCCCATCACAACAAATGAAAATATGACAAACTGTTTGAAGCTTTATAACCTTAATGTTCATCATCACTGAAGAATCAAGAATAAACACCAACCTGTTTGTTCTTCAGTGTGGTTCATTCTGCAGGGTTCTGGATCTCTCATGTTCTCTCTGTTCTTCAATAAACTCTGTCTCTGCAGATTTCACTTCTTCCTGATGCTTTGATGCTCCTCTTCACTTGTAGACTGATTGGAATGTTCCAGCATTTATTGATGAACTGCAGTGGGAGGAGCTTCACCGAAGGTGATCCTATTGTGGGAGGAGCTTTGGTGAAGGTTTGATTTGTTGGGGAGGAGCTTAACTGAAAGTGATACTGTTGTGGGACACAAAATCACCGTTCACTCATTCAAAACAACAGACTGACTTACATTTTGTAAGACATGATTTGTTTAAGAAAGGCTGTATTTGAAGAAGTGACAATGGCCATGAATATTTCGTGATTCACACATGAGAGACAAAGGACCTCCCATAATGGGCCATCATCACTCAGTGGTGTAGTGCAGGCTAACTCCTGTTACTTATATATAGTACTGTATTATATTACACAGGGCAAGAAAACAACTTTGAATTGTAGGACATTTAGATGCAATGAATTATAGTTTAATTCACAGACAGTAGTTCTGCAGCTGTTGAATGCATTCTGATAAAGTCTCAGTCAGGAGGGGAAAATGTGATAAACCTTGAAGCCGTTAAAAAAAGAAACAGACAAAGCCAACATGATCCAGATTTTGAGTTAAGTTCCCCAGCTCTAGTAGAAGAATTAGTAGTAGATATCTTATAAGTATAATTTTTTTACAGGAACAATGTCTCAAGCACCGCTAACCCTATGTTCTGTTACTTCAACAAATATTTAATTTCATTACTAGACATTAGTGATTCTAAACGACACCCATTGACATATTTTCAGCTGCTCTATTATTGATGGGTTTCAGATTATAAACACTCATTCAATAGGGCTTGGGCGTCGTGACGTCATTACTTGGCGTGGCCACCACGTTGACAGCCTCCTTTACTGCTATTCGGGCTACTGCACAGTGTTTAGACATACTCCCTATCATCCGTGTGTCTGAATATGATTAATTAAAAATCTATTTCAACCATGGTAAACTGTTGCTGAAAAGTGGGGGCTGTAAATAGCGCAACCTATAATCGCCATGGGGAAAATAAAATGAGAATGGATTAACTTTACACTGCTTTCCTGCTTGGGGGCGCGACGGAGACCATAACATCTGAATATTCATTTATATAGCTTAAGTCAACATTGAAAATAAGGGAATTTCTTGGGTTACTCATCCAAAATACGGGAAATTTCAACATTCATCTTTTTTTTGCTATCCCTCTGCTAACAGCAAAAATTTGTACTATAAAACTACTGCATTAACTAACGTTAAGCGATTTGTGAAGCTAGGTCTAACGTGACTTTAGTTACAGATTGGCGTGAAATCGTGCTCTCACAACAACCACGCTATCTTAAAAAGCCCTACATCACGCTAAGTTTGCTTTCAAGTAAGCAAAACGATGCTTTGAAAACAGCTGTTTCGCTGGAAGGGCAAGGAGTAGCGAGAGGACAACAACACAGAGACTTGACAGGTCCGATGGAAGAGCTAACGGGATATTTTACAGGAAAATACCCATCCATTTGTGAAATGTACATGAGACTTCAATGACTTGTAGCTTCGGAACTATTCTGAAGTGTAGGCGCTCACAAAACAAGGTAGCCGAAGATATCTATTATGCAAAAGTGCGGCAGCAAGTCTCCGTCGGTACTACACTATTTGTTGGGAATTTCATATGGATCCAAACCGTTAATAGTGCCGATTTCACAACCTTTTCACGATTTTACCATCTTTTCTCTTTCTCCTAACTCTGCTTCTTCTCGTTCGACTTGATGTATGTTTACATTCGCGAGGCTGCCAGCAGGACCGCTACATCCCAGAATGCAACGTGGCGCCCAAGCCCTATAACTTTAGGACCAGTCTGCAGATCATCTCTCTTTAGTCTGAGTGTTTGCAGATCATTAAAGTCAGAATACTTGCTGCAATCTGATGACACCCATCTCCATTAACAACACAGGTCATTAACTACACTAGAGCACATAATAATGATATATAAATATAGTTTGATTTTGAACAGCATTCTGAACAATAATTTAATTATCTTTGCTAGAATTGTGCATGTGCAAAGGCTGACAGCAGTTACTTAAATAAAAAAGACACATAGGCTACAGAAACACCACAAAGCAAAATAATGTTCCCTGTGTCTATATTATAATCCTGCTCATATATTTATGTATAGATTTGAAATGTCCTACGTGAATCCGATTAAAAACACTGCAGAACGACCTCGCATATTGCTGCATAAACAAAGAGTATTTAAAAAGACTAAATGCCGTGAACAGCTAACTCCCCTCAGAAGACTCCACGTCTAAAGCTTCGGCAGCTCTTTGTGCCTCATCAGGCGATGACTTAAATAAGTGAGTGAAGTGACATTCAGCCAAGTATGGTGACCCATACTCAGATTTGTGCTCTGCATTTAACCCATCCGAAATGCACACACACAGAGCAGTGAACACACACACACACACTGTGAGCACACACCCGGAGCAGTGGGCAGCCATTTATGCTGCGGCGCCCGGGGAGCAGTTGGGGGTTCGATGCCTTGCTCAAGGGCACCTAAGTCGTGGTATTGAAGGTGGAGAGAGAACTGTACATGCACTCCCCCCACCCACAATTCCGTCCAGCCCGAGACTAGAACCCACAACCCTTCAATTGGGAGTCCAACCCTCTAACCATTAGGCCACGACTTCTCCAGCAACAACAGCGCTTTGCACAAAGGTACCTGGCATTACGGACAGACTTTGATGTAAAACCTTCTCTCTTTCAAAAAAAAAAACTCTTGGGTTAAGGAGTTCCAGGCGCCAAAAATCAGCCCCAAGTCAGACCTGTGTGCCGCGAGAGTCCTGAGAAGTTCAGCTCATAAACCCCGCCCCCTGCATGTAAACGAATGGAACGTTAACGTAACAAATTAAACAGACAATTCAGTTTTCCCTAGTGTTTTTGGAGCCAAACATGATATAAGTCTGAAGCTACAAGCAAACATACGACCTATCGCTGTTGCCGGTATGGAGTGAAAACAGTATCAAAACCTCCCCAAAAAAAAAAAAAAAAAAAAAAACGGGAGAGATCCACACTCGCACACACAATCCACAGTTGCACGGGAGAGATCCACATTTTATTATAATATTCAGAAATTGATTAATTGCAATGTTTTTAAAGGGAAATGCAGAAGAGACGAAGTGATTTTATCATGATTAAGACTCATATGATCCACAAGTTAATTTGAAAAAGTTGATTCATGTTAAAACAATACATTTTAACTTAATTTTTATTTGAATAAAGTTGTATTTACGTTTAAGTGCAATACAGTTTTTAACTGAACTTTTAGGTACAACACATTTTAATTTAACTATTGAGTTTTTTTTTATTTACCTGTTTGTAAGCACAGTAAAGTGTTAATGTTAAAACTGTATATTTACAATATTAAAGTGGCTGACAATAATAAACATTCTTATTAGGGATAAAACTGCCTGGTTTTTAATAGTTAGGCCTACTGTGCTACTGAATTTTAATGCTTGTATGGTGGTACTTGGAGAGTTGGTACATGGTATAAAGTTTGAGAACCACTGGCCTAAACAGTTACTACACTTTGTGCAGAATTATTAGGCAAATGAGTATTTTGACCACATCATCCTCTTTATGCATGTTGTCTTACTCCAAGCTGTATAGGCTCGAAAGCCTACTACCAATTAAGCATATTAGGTGATGTGCATCTCAGTAATGAGAAGGGGTGTGGTTTAATGACATCAACACCCTATATCAGGTGTGCATAATTATTAGGCAACTTCCTTTCCTTTGGCAAAATGGGTCAAAAGAAGGACTTGACAGGCTCCGAAAAGTCAAAAATAGTGAGATATCTTGCAGAGGGATGCAGCACTCTTAAAATTGCCAAGCTTCTGAAGCGTGATCATCGAACAATCAAGCGTTTCATTCAAAATAGCCAACAGGGTCGCAAGAAGCGTGTGGAAAAACCAAGGCGCAAAATAACTGCCCGTGAACTGAGAAAAGTCAAGCGTACAGCTGCCAAGATGCCACTTGCCACCAGTTTTTGCCATATTTCAGAGCTGCAACATCACTGGAGTGCCCAAAAGCACAAGGTGTGCAATACTCAGAGACATGGCCAAGGTAAGAAAGGCTGAAAAACGACCACCACTGAACAAGACACACATGCTGAAACGTCAAGACTGGGCAAAGAAATATCTCAAGACTGATTTTTCTAAGGTTTTATGGACTGATGAAATGAGAGTGAGTCTTGATGGGCCAGATGGATGGGCCAGATGGATGGATCGGTAAAGGGCAGAGAGCTCCAGTCCGACTCAGACGCCAGCAAGGTGGAGGTGGAGTACTGGTTTGGGCTGCTATCATCAAAGATGAGCTTGTGGGGGCCTTTTCGGGTTGAGGATGGAGTCAAGCTCAACTCCCAGTCCTACTGCCAGTTTCTGGAAGACACCTTCTTCAAGCAGTGGTACAGGAAGAAGTCTGCATCCTTCAAGAAAAACATGATTTTCATGCAGGACAATGCTCCATCACACGCGTCCAAGTACTCCACAGCGTGGCTGGCAAGAAAGGGTCTAAAGAAGAAAAACTAATGACTTGGCCTCCTTGTTCACCTGATCTGAACCCCATAGAGAACCTGTGGTCCATCATGAAATGTGAGATTTACAAGGAGGGAAAACAGTACACCTCTCTGAACAGTGTCTGGGAGGCTGTGGTTGCTGCTGCACGCAATGTTGATGGTGAACAGATCAAAACACTGACAGAATCCATGGATGGCAGGCTTTTGAGTGTCCTTGCAAAGAAAGGTGGCTATATTGGTCACTGATTTGTTTTTGTTTTGTTTTTGAATGTCAGAAATGTATATTTGTGAATGTTGAGATGTTATATTGGTTTCACTGCTGAAAATAAATAATTGAAATGGGTATATATTTGTTTTTTGTTAAGTTGCCTAATAATTATGCACAGTAATAGTCACCTGCACACACAGATATCCTCCTAAAATAGCTACAACTAAAAACAAACTAAAAACTACTTCCAAAAATATTCAACTTTGATATTAATGAGTTTTTGGAATCATTGAGAACATGGTTGTTGTTCAATAATAAAATTATTCCTCAAAAATGCAACTTGCCTAATAATTCTGCACTCCCTGTATAGTGCTTAATTGTTGGCATTTTAATGTAGTTACGATTACCAAGCTTGGCATATAAAATTATGTGTTCTTAAATAACATAAAACTGTATGTTAATGGCATCATCTATCAGTATTGTTATGTTATCATTATATATCATGTGGGAATTTTTTTTATTTTATTTCTGACTAGAACTAAGCAGGAGAGGTTTCTGTACCTATATAACCACAACATTAAATCAGCTTTACCGGAAGTTTACGAGCTGGCTTATCTATGCGCAAGTTACAAAACCGTTACAAAACCGTAAGGCACAACGCTATTCAAAACAGCTCAAAATGGTGTCAGAACACGCATTCTGTACTCACTACTCCAGTGTTTTATACAATTACATTTCATTATAAACAGCATACATTAATATTTCATTAAAATCAGTTGTTAAACAATTTAGCTTTTGATATGTAATATTACTCTCCTGTACTAATCAGCAGATACAGTAAAAACAACAAATCTCCAACAAATATTGTTCACACAAAGTTGTTCATTTAAGATGCAGCTCAGATAAGTATTGCTATTTCTTTCTTTTAGGTGTCTTTAAATAAACATTTAACAAGTTAAACAGCATTAATCACTCGATTCCCCAGCTTCTTCTTCTTCAGCTTCTTCGTTACTGTTCGAAGTATGTGTGCTACAGTTGCATGCGCACTACATTTGGATTTCTTAAAGAGGATGTGTCAGGACAATACCATTATAGATGTTTGTTTTTTTATTAATTCTTTATCACATATAGTACATTTTAACTTATTCGTACATTATGAAATATCATGTTTATTATACTTGCCTTACTGTATTATGAATTTCAGTTTTTATATTTGTTTATATTCATGTGGGCTGCATTTTTATGGAATACAAGTACACACACACACACACAGTGTTGCTTCAAAAAGTAAAGTTACACTTAAAAAGTAAGTAATTAACAGAATCAAATAAGATCCTACAGGACAAAGTGAATTTCCATTTAAAAATCACGATGTCCAATATGACACAAATCAATAAAAGATCATGAAAAATTTAATCCCATTAAATAAATCAGAATGTTCAATAAGATTTTAAGCATCAAATAAAATCTGTTTTTATTAAGCACACCAAACTTAGTTTTGTTTATTCAAGGGGATTCACAAATGTAATTATACATGACGTTTACTGCACAGTTGAGTCCAAAACAACTTTGAGTATAGACTCAACACTGGCTGGTGTGAGTGTGCACAAGTGAAGATGTCGTCGCCATAAGTTATACTCAAAGCAAATACAACAAATTAGTAAAAGTGAAAACTAACTTGAATTGCAAATATGTAATACGTAAGATATAATACTATATATAAATGCTTAGTAAAACACGATTCAATTCGCAAATGTAAACACCTCCATCAACGCAACGTCATTCCCGCATTGCCAAAGAGCTGCATGGACACACAAATCAGATCTGAACAGTTGTGATATACAGTGTGGACATCATTATTTTAGATCAGATTCCAATCGGATGCAAAGATAATCGTATTTGGACTAACAGTGTGAATGTAGCCATAGTTAACTACGTCAACATTTAAGCCATAGTCGATGCTTCATTTACACATGTGCTATAACTGTACCTCTCTCAACTACAAACGCCTTCTGTAATCAGCAATAATCAGTCAAATTTGCGAGTCCGTTCAGTGGCATTGTTTATGTTCATTTGCTCCAACATGGCTGACTTCCGGATTGATGACGCGTCCGTGAAAACCACCTATAGGACCAGCGACTAGTCAACATCAAGCTTAAAGCGTCATGGCAGAGCATTAATGTCGAGTAGTCGATTAGTCTGTGCATCCCCTACTACTGACTGTGAATGTTTTTGATATGCACGAGTAGATTAGATGATTGACTGAAACTCTTCCCACATACAGTGCAGTGATACGGTTTCTCTCCAGTGTGGATCCTCTCGTGTCTTTTCAGATATGCTACCTGACTGAATCTCTTGTCACAGTGTGAACACTTGTAAGGTTTCTCTCCAGTGTGGATCCTCTCATGTGTTTTCAGATATCCTAACTGATTGAATCTCTTGTCACAGTGTGAACACTTGTAAGGTTTCTCTCCAGTGTGGATCCTCTCGTGTCTTTTCAGATGTCCTAACTGATTGAATCTCTTGTCACAGTGTGAACACTTGTAAGGTTTCTCTCCAGTGTGGATCCTCTCATGTGTTTTCAGGTCTCCTAACTGATTGAATCTCTTGTCACAGTGTGAACACTTGTAAGGTTTCTCTCCAGTGTGGATCCTCTCGTGCCATTTCAAATGTCCAGCTGTAATAAAAGTCTTCTCACACTCAAAGCACATATATTCTCTCACATCACTGTGTATCTTCTGATGAACTTGTAAACTATGCAGACGTGAAAACCTCTTTCCACACAAAGAACATGAATGTGGTTTCTCCTTTGAATGAACTTTCAGGTGAATCTTCAGGTTTGAAGCCGTCAAAAATGTTTTTCCACATTGATCACATTCATAATGTTTTCTCTCCAGTGTGGATGTTCATGTGTCTCTTAAGGCTTGATGATGCTGTAAAACTCTTCCCACACCCCGATCACATCTGTAAGGTTTCTCTCCAGTGTGGATCCTCTCATGTGTTTTCAGGTCTCCTAACTGATTGAATCTCTTGTCACAGTGTGAACACTTGTAAGGTTTCTCTCCAGTGTGGATCCTCTCATGCCATTTCAAATGTCCAGCTGTAATAAAAGTCTTCTCACACTCAAAGCACATATATTCTCTCACATCACTGTGTATCTTCTGATGAACTTGTAAACTATGCAGACGTGAAAACCTCTTTCCACACAAAGAACATGAATGTGGTTTCTCCTTTGAATGAACTTTCAGGTGAATCTTCAGGTTTGAAGCCGTCAAAATGTTTTTCCACATTGATCACATTCATAATGTTTCTCTCCAGTGTGGATGTTCATGTGTCTCTTAAGGTTTGATGATGCTGTAAAACTCTTCCCACACCGATCACATCTGTATGGTTTCTCTCCAGTGTGGATCCTCATGTGCATCTCAAGACCATGTTTGCTTCTCAAACTCTTTCCACACTGAGTGCAGGTGAAAGATTTCTTGTCTCTTCTTTTCTTTAAATCTTTCTGTTTGGTTTGAGAGCGACTCAGAGAGTTTTCTCCAGTTTTGACATGTTTGTCCTCCTCTTTAATCAGTTCTTCATGCTCCTCGTTTTTTTCAATAAACTCTAAAATAAAAGTAAAAAAACAAAATTTTTTTAGCAAATCACAGAGAGAAATGTTTTAAAAAAAAGACATACATGTGAACCCTGAAATAAGTGTAGTGTGGACAAGTGTTATACAAAATATTTTGTTCATTTTTATAAATGATATGTCTCTGGATCTTACTGGAGTGATGGACATTGTTCTTCCAGTTATACTTATTAATATTAATAATAATTATCATTATTAAACATTTTACAACATAAGACACAAATCCCATGCTTATATAGTGAGAACCCTTACCATTTGCTGCTTCAACTATATTATTGAACAGCTCTATACATCTTTCCCATCACAACAAATGAAAATATGACAAACTGTTTGAAGCTTTATAACCTTAATGTTCATCATCACTGAAGAATCAAGAATAAACACCAACCTGTTTGTTCTTCAGTGTGGTTCATTCTGCAGGGTTCTGGATCTCTCATGTTCTCTCTGTTCTTCAATAAACTTTGTCTCTGCAGATTTCTCTTCTTCCTGATGCTTTGATGCTCCTCTTCACTTGTAGACTGATTGGAATGTTCCAGCATTTATTGATGAACTGCAGTGGGAGGAGCTTCACCGAAGGTGATCCTATTGTGGGAGGAGCTTTAGTGAAGGTTTGATTGTTGGGGAGGAGCTTAACTGAAAGTGATACTGTTGTGGGACACAAATCACCCTGTTCACTCATTCAAAACAACAGACTGACTTACACTTTGTAAGACATGATTTGTGTAAGAAAGGCTGTATTTGAAGGAGTGACAATGGCCATGAATATTTCGTGATTCACACATGAGAGACAAAGGACCTCCCATAATGGGCCATCATCACTCAGTGGTGTAGTGCAGGCTAACTCCTGTTACTTATATATAGTACTGTATTATATTACACAGGGCAAGAAAACAACTTTGCATTGTAGGACATTTAGATGCAATGAATTATAGTTTAATTCACAGACAGTAGTTCTGCAGCTGTTGAATGCATTCTGATAAAGTCTCAGTCACGAGGGGAAAATGTGATAAACCTTGAAGCCGTTAAAAAAAAGAAACAAACAAAGCCAACATGATCCAGATTTTGAGTTAAGTTCCCCAGCTCTAGTAGCAGAATTAGTAGTAAATATCTTATAAGTAGTGGTGGGCATAGATTAATTTTTTTAATCTAGATTAATCTCACTGTGATCTTGAAATTAATCTAGATTAAAATGGCTCATTCGAATTCTGCCGAAGGCATTCAGAATATGTGTGTTACCCAAATAAAAATTGACAAACAGTAAGTCTTTGAGAAGGGGTTTATCAAGCTAGGTGGTGCATTAGAAAAGGGGCTCATCAAGTTTGTAGGTGTCAAGGTACAGAAACCAAATAATTAAATGTAAAATAGCACTGGATAGTCTTCAATGTAAAAATGAAATATACAATCAAACCTACATTTATTCAGACACCTTCAACATTTCTCACATTATTACAGTTTTGCTATATATATCAAAAATTATATCTGGTGTTTTAATAATTTTTGGTTTGACTGTTAAAACTACAAAGTAATTCAGTCAAGAGCAGTGAGTGATTTTCTTTCTTTCAGTTTCTTGGATTAACATTACAGCAGCCAGTAGCTAAATTAGGCGCGGTCACTTTAAGAGACAATGAACGCATCCAATATAATACACATCCCATTTTTTTTCCTCAACTGTTTACTTTCACTTCAGAAATAACTGACAGTTTTTTCGAGAATAAGGTGATTTCCAAGGTGGATATTTTGACATATTTTGTATGTGTTTGTCGCCACAAGAGCAAAAATAAGCAAATTCGATGTTCAAGTGTTTTGAAACGCCTTTCTCTGCGTGAGCCTGAACACCAGAACACCGCGAGTACTGAATTGGGCTCTTTCACATCTTTTTGTTTGTTCAAAGTGCGATTTGTATTTGTTCAGGTGCAGGAGGGACTTCGAGCAGAACTTCGCAGAAGAAAGCTCGGTTCAGTGTCGCTGTCTGTGATACGCTTCTCTCTCTCTCTCCGCACCGAATACAGCACGCGAGTAACCAGCTACTCTCTGTTCAGCTTTTCCGCGTCTTGTGTTTTGATGCTTTAATGTTTAAATCGACAAGCGGTAAGGGTTAAAAACAAGTGAAAAAGATAAGCTTTCGTGACGATGCGCAGCAGTGGCCCGTCAACTGTCCTGAGCATCTTTTTAGGCTGGCCTCAGCCAGTCGGTTATATAAAATATCAAGGTGTAAGTCATCATAGCTTGGTTAGTATAGACCCAGCTCCCAACCCGACTTTGAGAATAGATTAACGGCAATATTTTTGTTAACGCAGCACGTTAACGCCGATAACGGCCCACCACTACTTATAAGTATTATTTTTTAACAATGTCTCAAGCACCACTAGCCCTATGTTCTGTTACTACGACAAATAATTAATTTCATTACTAGAGATTATTGATTCTAAACAAGACACCCATTGACATATTTTCAGCTGCTCTAATATTGATGAGGTTCAGATTATAAACACTCATTCAATAACTTCAGGACCAGTCTGCAGATCATCTCTTTTTAGTCTGAGTGTTTGCAGATAGAAACAAATCATTGAAGTCCGAATACTTGCTGCAATCTGATGACACCCAACTCCATTAACAACACAGGTAAATAACTACACTAGAGCACATAATAATATAGTTAGATTTTGCAATAATTAAATTATCTTTGGTACAATTTTTCATTTGCAAAAGCTGACAGTGGTTACTTAAAAAAAGACACGTAGGCTACATAAAACACCACAAAGCAAAATAGTGTTCCCTGTGTCTATATTATAATCCTGCTCATATATTTATGTATAGATTTAAAATGTCCTACGTGAAACCGATTAAAAACACTGCAGAACGACCTCGCATATTGCTGCATAAACAAAGAGTATTTAAAAAGGCGAAATGCCGTGAACAGCTAACTCACCTCAGAAGACTCCACGTCTAAAGCTTCGGCAGCTCTTTGTGCCTCATCAGGCGATGACTTAAATAACAGCGCTTTGCACAAAGGTACCTCGCATTACGGACAGACTTTGATGCAAAACCTTCTCTCTTTCCAAAAAAGCTCCCGGGTTAAGGAGTTCCAGGCGCCAAAAATCAGCCCCAAGTCAGACCTGTGTGCCGCGCGAGTCCTGAAAAGTTCAGCTCATAAACCCCGCCCCCTGCGTGTACACGAATGGAACGTGATGCAACTACGTAAATCAAATTAAACGGAAAATTCAGTTTTCTCTAGTGTTTTTGGAGCCGAACATGATATAAGTCTGAAGCTACAAGCAAACATACGACCTATCGCTGTTGCCAGTATGGAGTGAAAACAGTATTAAATCCTCCCAAACAAATACGGGAGAGATCGCACACACAAGTGAGAGAATCATGACAGCTTGTGAGAAATAGATAGGAACGGCGATATTATTATAATATTCAGAAATCGATTAATGTCAATGTTTTTAAAGGGAAATGCAGAAGAGAAGTGATTTTATCATGATAAAGACTCACATGACCCACAAGTTAATTATGAATTCATGTTAAAACACAATACATTTTAACTTAAACTTTATTTGGATAAAGTTGTTTTTACATTTAAGTGCAATACAGTTTTTTACTGAACTTTTAGGTACAACACAATTTAATTTAAGTTTTTCTTTTTTATTTACCTGTTTGTAAGTACAGTGCAGTGTTAATGTTAATTATCAAACTGTATATTAACAATGTTAAAGTGGCTGACAACAGTAAATATTCTTATTAGGGATAAAACTGCCTGGTTTTTAATAGTTAGGCCTACTGTGCTACTGAATTTTAATGCTGGTATAGTGATACTTGGAGAGTCAAATATTTTCTGAGTTGGTACTTGGTATAAAGTTTGAGAACCACTGGCCTAAACAGTTACTATAGTGCTTAGTTGTTGACATTTTAATGTAGTTATGATTACCAAGCTTGGCATATAAAATTATGTGTTCTTAAATAACATAAAACTGTATGTTAATGGCATCATCTATCAGCATTGTTATGTTATCATTATATATCATGTAGCAATTAAAAAAAAAAAATTCTGACAAGAACTAGGCAGGAGAGGTTTCTGTACCTATATAACCACAACATTAAATCAGCTTAACGGAAGTTTACGAGCTGGCTTATCTATGCGCAAGTTACAAAACCGTTAAAAAACCGTAACGCACAACGCTATTCAAAACAGCTCAAATTGGAGTCAGAACACGCATTCTGTACTCACTACTCCAGTGTTTTATACAATTACATTTTATTATAAACAGCATACATTAATATTTCATTAAAATCAGTTGTTAACGATTTAGCTTTTGATATGTAATATTACACTCCTGTACTAATCAGCAGATACAGTGTAGTGTATTTTTGTCTGCCATGGATCTGAGGAATCACACAGTCTCAGGGTTTTGTTTCTAGAAGATAGACTTTATTTCAGAGAGAAAAAAAGCTGAGATGTTCTCTACAAGAAGATCTCCCGAATGCTAGGTAGCATCTCATTATATACCCTATACAGGGCATTTCCAAATAGTCAGACTTTTCCTTATGCCTAAAATTTTAATACCTCCCTAGAGACTTGCTATGGTAAAGAAAAGAGGCCCATTGCATGTTTTTCCAGATGTTTCCTATCTGTGGTGGCCAGGATGTTTTTTGCAGACATAGGCACATTCCTTTCACACAAAGGCTATATGATTATAATGGAATAAGACACATATGCATATATGTGACTAGAATCATCTTGATTATACTTGATTGAGTAAAATCTTATTAATAAAAATCTTCCACAACAGTAAAAACAACAACTCACCAACAGAGATCGTTCACCCAAATTACTGTTCGAAGTATGTGTGCTACAGTTGCATGCGCACTACATTTGGATTTCTTAAAGAGGAAGTGTCAGGACAATACCATTATAGATGTTTGTTTTTCTATTAATTCTTTGTCACATGTAGTGCATTTTAACTTATTCGAACATTATGAAATATCATATTTATTATACTTGCCTTACTGTATTATGAATTTCAGTTTTTATATTTGTGTATATTCATGTAGGCTGCATTTTTATGGAATACAAGTACACCATTTAAAAATCACGACGTCCAATATGACACAAATCATTGTTTATTCAAGGGGATTCACACATGTAATTATTTACAACTTTGAGTATAGACTCAACACTGGCTTGTGTGAGTGCGCGCAAGGGATGTCATCGCCATCATCACTTAATGGCTTTTAGATATAGAATTATAAAAAATGTCAAAACTTTTTGATGCAAATACAGCCAGCAGAAAATAAAAGTGGTTGATAAGAGTTAAAAATAAAGTATTAATAAACAGGTGATGTTTACTCAATGATAAGTTATACTCAAAGCAAATACAACAAATTAGTAAAAGTGAAACTAACTTGAATTGTAAAGATGTAATACATAAGATATAATACAATAAAGAAATGCTTAGTGAAACACGATTCACAAGATACCATTTAAAAATGTTAATTTTATTAAATAAAATGTTTTTTTTTTCTTCTTAATTTCAAACAGATTATGTCTGGTTCTGGTCTACATCCCTCTTTACAAGAGAAGCAAAGGAGGATCAGCTGCAATGCTACAATATATTGATGGAACTGTTTGGAAACAGAGCATAAATGTGGAAGTCCTTCAAAGGTTTATTATCCTGTTGTGCCATCTATAGAGGGTTTTCACGATGCGTCATCAATCCGGATGTCGGCCATTTTGGAGGCACAGAACATAAACAATGCCACTGAACGGACTCACAAATTTAACTGATTATTGAGTTTTGGTCTGTACTAATCGGTTGCATCAGTTAAAAACATTTCGAGTTCTGTCAAAAGTTAAAGAGAAGAGAGCAAAAAAATGATTAAAGAAGGCGTTCGGGAGATCTTCTTGTAGAGAACATCTCAGCTTTTTTTCTCTCTGAAATAAAGTCTATCTTCTAGAAACAAAACCCTGAGACTGTGTGATTCCTCAGATCCATGGCAGACAAAAATACACTACACTGTATCTGCTGATTAGTACAGGAGTGTAATATTACATATCAAAAGCTAAATCGTTAACAACTGATTTTAATGAAATATTAATGTATGCTGTTTATAATAACATTTAATTGTATAAAACACTGGAGTAGTGAGTACAGAATGCGTGTTGACACCAAGTGAAAAAGATAAGCTTTCGTGACGATGCGCAGCAGTGGCCCGTCAACTGTCCTGAGCATCTTTTTAGGCTGGCCTCAGCCAGTCGGTTATATAAAATATCAAGGTGAAAGTCATCATAGCTTGGTTAGTATAGACCCAGCTCCCAACCCGACTTTGAGAATAGATTAACGATAATATTTTTGTTAACGCAGCACGTTAACGCTGATAACGGCCCACCACTACTTATAAGTATTATTTTTTAACAATGTCTCAAGCACCACTAGCCCTATGTTCTGTTACTACGACAAATATTTAATTTCATTACTAGTCATTATTGATTCTAAACAAGACACCCATTGACATATTTTCAGCTGCCCTAATATTGATGAGTTTCAGATTATAAACACTCATTCAATAACTTCAGGACCAGTCTGCAGATCATCTCTCTTTAGTCTGAGTGTTTGCAGATAGAAACAAATCATTAAAGTCAGAATATTTGCTGCAATCTGATGACACCCAACTCCATTAACAACACAATAACTACACTAGAGCACATAATAATGATGATATATAAATTAAATATAGTTTGATTTTGAACAGCATTCTGAACAATAATTTAATTATCTTTGCTAAAATTGTGCATGTGCAAAAGCTGACAGCAGTTACTTAAATGAAAAAGACACATAGGCTACATAAAACACCACAAAGCAAAATAATGTTCCCTGTGTCTATATTATAATCCTGCTCATAGATTTAAAATGTCCTACGTGAAACCGATTAAAAACACTGCAGAACGACCTCGCATATTGCTGCATAAACAAAGAGTATTTAAAAAGGCGAAATGCCGTGAACAGCTAACTCACCTCAGAAGACTCCACGTCTAAAGCTTCGGCAGCTCTTTGTGCCTCATCAGGCGATGACTTAAATAACAGCGCTTTGCACAAAGGTACCTCGCATTACGGACAGACTTTGATGCAAAACCTTCTCTCTTTCCAAAAAAGCTCCCGGGTTAAGGAGTTCCAGGCGCCAAAAATCAGCCCCAAGTCAGACCTGTGTGCCGCGCGAGTCCTGAAAAGTTCAGCTCATAAACCCCGCCCCCTGCATGTACACGAATGGAACGTGATGCAACTACGTAAATCAAATTAAACGGACAATTCAGTTTTCTCTAGTGTTTTTGGAGCCAAACATAATATAAGTCTGAAGCTACAAGCAAACATACGACCTATCGCTGTTGCCAGTATGGAGTGAAAACAGTATCAAAACCTCCTAAAAAAAAAAAAAAAAATTACGGGAGAGATCCACACTCGCACACACAATCCACAGTTGCACGCCAGAGATCCACATTTTATTATAATATTCAGAAATTGATTAGTTGCAATGTTTTTAAAGGGAAATGCAGAAGAGATGAAGTGATTTTATCATGATTAAGACTCATTTGATCCACAAGTTAATTATTGATTCATGTTAAAACACAATGGGTCTCATTCATGAAACACGAGCAGAACAAATTTTTTGTGTAAATCGCGTGTAAAGTGGTTTTGGCGTAAATTTTCGAATTCATTAAAACGTTCGTATTTTCCAAATGTTAGTTGGTACGAAAGAAATCTACACCTGCTCCCAGCCACGCGTAAATAGTGCGTTTAACGTCTGAACGTTTTGCTCATTAATACGGCTGCATTTTAATTCACCTCAATCGGGTACATATTTACACAGCATTTTGAAAAAAATATTATATATATTAATTACATACGGTTTTTCTTTTAACTTTTATTATGAGAGCCAGTTATAGGATCTGTAATATGCTGCCAAACTTCCTTTTTTAGGACCTGATACGCCACTAGTACGCTTGAAAATAAAATGTGGCGTTTTGAATGAACTTCTGATAATAAAACTTCAATTTCTGCAGCTGAGAAATGTTTCTTTTTCAGTCGCTTTTGAGAAGACGTTGAAATCCTTCGTTTGGTGTCATAATGTGATGCTCATATATAGTTGTCAGTCAGATTTAATGGGCGGGATTTATGGTAATTGAGAGTGAGCGTGCACGCGTGTCCCATTTACAAATGATTGGAATTCATTAACACACACACACATTTCACTATCACATCTGACGTTTACGAAGTTTTTGTGAATCAGGAGAAGAGTTTTCGGGAAGTTCTCTTTACACGCAAATCACTCAGATATTTACTCGTATATTTACGAATGTTTCATGAATGAGACCCAATACATTTTAACTTAATTTTTATTTGAATAAAGTTGTATTTACGTTTAAGTGCAATACAGTTTTTTACTGAACTTTTAGGTACAACTCATTTTAATTTAACTATTAAGTTTTTTTTATTTACCTGTTTGTAAGTACAGTGCAGTGTTAATGTTAATGTTCAAATTATATATTTACAATATTAAAGTGGCTGACAATAATAAATATTCTTATTAGGGATAAAACTGCCTGGTTTTTAATAGTTAGGCCTACCGTGCTGAATTTTAATGCTAGTATAGTGATACTTGGAAAGTCAAATATTTTCCGAGTTGGTACATGGTATAAAGTTTGAAAACCACTGGCCTAAAAAGTTACCATAGTGTTTAATTGTTGGCATTTTAATGTTTTTATGATTACCAGGCTTGGCATATAAAATTATATGTTCTTAAATAACATAAAACTGTATGTTAATGGCATCATCTATCATTGTTATGCTACCATTATTTATCATGTAGCATTTTTTTAAATTTCTGACAAGAACTAGGCAGGAGAGGTTTCTGTGCCTATATAAGCCACAACATTAAATCAGCTTTACTGGAAGTTTACGAGCTGGCTTATCTATGCGCTAGTTACAAAACCGTTACAAAGCCGTAGAGTAACCCCAGAGTGCAGTCTGGACGATGGGGCGGGACGACACTTCGAGGCGGAGCAACACGTTTCGTCCCGCCCATATTTGTTTTCCCCGCCTTTGACATTTTGCTCCGAGCCAGCAGGGGGCAGTTTGCGTTGAAAGAAACAGAACGGTGGCAACTGCAGCAGCAGAGTAATAACTAGTGATGGGAAGTTCGATTATTTTCCGCGAACCGGTTCTTTCGGACGGTTCGATTCAATAAACCTGTTGAAAAAACTGGTTCATCGGTTCTTTCACGCTCGACGTAATGACGTCATTGGCGATGACGTAATGGTGTCACGTCTATCAAACATTCAAATGTATAAAGTCAGTAATCATAACTTTAGTCAGTTAAAACCTCATAATCATGAAAAGTTTACATTTGAGTTTTGCAACAACACCTAAATACAGTAACAGCAATGATGTGCATATGAGGATTTAAGTCTTGAAGATATAAAGTAGATAAATTAGGTGTCATCAGCGCAGAAACCATGATCCACTTACTAAACATAATCCATTGCGATGTATTTGTTATTAAATGAACTTACGTTTCGCCAGATGGCCCTTCATTCAAGCCCTCGAAATACCCGCGCTCATAACATTACTAGTACAGAATCAGAATCAATCACCATAAGAATCTCTTTGATTCAGACATGCTGTGAGTCAGTTGGCTTCACGCTGAATCGCGCATGTGCAGTATCATCAGTTCATCGGTTCTCAATTCGGACGATTCTCGGTTGAGTGTCCTGATGATCCGAAAACCGATGCAACCGGTTCTTGACTCGAGAACGAGAATCGCTCTAACCGGCACATGCTGCAGTTCAGTTTCATCTGCTCTACTCGTGTTCATGTTCTGTTTACTACAAACTCAATTTGTGAATGTGTCATCATTAACTATAAATACAGTACAGATATCTCATAAATCATCCCTTATTCCTATTAAACATAAGAGTCTTTAGAGTCTTAATTATTGTCCAACTTCCCTGAAAACCCATTTGGCCTATACATTATATACAATATACAGATTGGAAACATTAATCTAAAAAAAATTATAATAAAAAAAATCAAAATAAAACATAGTTATTATATCACACTTTCCGATGTTTAACAAAATACTTACAAAATTACACGCATGCGCAGTATCATCAGTTCATCGGTTCTCAATTCGGACGCGTCTGACAGAAACGATTCTCGGTTGAGTGTACTGGTGATCCTAAAAACCGAAGCAACCGGTTCTTGACTCGAGAACGAGAATCAGCTCATCAGTTCTCAAATCGGACCCGTCCGACAGAAACGATTCTCGGTTGAGTGTACTGGTGATCCGAAAACCGATGCAACCGGTTCTTTACTCGAGAACGAGAATCGCTCTAACCGGCACATGCTGCAGTTCAGTTTCATCTGCTCTACTCGTGTTCATGTTCTGTTTACTACAAACTCAATTTGTGAATGTGTCATCATTAACTATAAATACAGTACAGTTATCTCATAAATCATCCCTTATTCCTATTAAACATAAGAGTCTTTAGAGTCTTAATTATTGTCCAACTTCCCTGAAAACCCATTTGGCCTATACATTATATACAATATACATACTGGAAACATTAATCTAAAAAAAATAATAATAAAAAAAAATCAAAATAAAATATAGTTATTTTATCACACTTTCCGATGTTTAACAAAATACTTACAAAATTACACGCATGCGCAGTATCATCAGTTCATCGGTTCTCAATTCGGACGTGTCCGACAGAAACGATTCTCGATTGAGTGTACTGGTGATCCTAAAAACCGAAGCAACCGGTTCTTGACTCGAGAACGAGAATCAGCTCATCGGTTCTCAAATCGGACGCGTCCGACAGAAACGATTCTCGGTTGAGTGTACTGGTGATCCGAAAACCGAAGCAACCGGTTCTTGACTCGAGAACGAGAACTGCTCCAGCAGTGGGCGTGTTTGTTCATTATCTGGCTCGGCTCTGTGTTCATCTTCAGTTCGGTCTTCACAGCGGTTCAGTCAGTGTACTGTTTGAGTAAATGGATTACCCCGGGATATAGGTTTATTCTGACTCAGAGGGAGTGTCAGTCACGTTAAAAAAGTTAACAGCTTAAGTAATTTGTGGATTTATGCTTATTGGAGACGTGAACCGTTTCAAACGATTCAGTTCGATTTGGTGAACTGGTTCAACCGGTTCACTAAGAAGAACCAGTTAAATTGAACGATTCGTTCACGAATCGGCCATCACTAGTAATAACGGTATTCCACGTTGATTGCATGAGGTGAGTAAAAGTGGTTGTGTAAATATCTTATAATATGAAATACGATGTTCGATCATTTATTTATCCATGGTACGTTCAATTTGAATAATTATTGTTACACCATAGTTTAACTATAGTTATTGTAGGAGAACCATGGTAAATTTTCGTAGGGGCTAAGGGAATGTTCAGAATATTATTGGTTACGTTCAGAGACTGGTGAAAATTTGTTACACACACACACACACACACACATATATATATGTGTGTGTATATATATATATATATATATATATATATATATATATATATATATATATGTGTGTGTGTTTATATATATATATATATTTATATATAATTTGAATATATAAATCAAGGTACTCCATGACTGTCTACATAACCATATTTCGCATAATATTGCCGTGTCATTTTCAAACCAGCGAGTAATGCCGAGGTAGCGTCTACAGCCACTGAGGGAGTAGACCATTTATTTCTATTGTGTTAGTTGTAATCCAAAACTCTGTGGAAGAGTTATTTATTGTTGTGGAAATGCAACAATAAATGCAAAAACACAACATTTATATTCACTTTTTAATTTATATTAAAAGTTTATTCATCCGAGTGTCTACTTCCGCATTCCAATCCTGCTAACAGCGTCATAATTCTCTATACCAATAAGCTGTAAAATCGTCACTCATCTGTACACCAATAAGCTCATCTTAATCATAAACCAATAAACGCTGAGGTGGGCGGGGCGACACGTGTCGTTCCGCCCCAACGTGTCGCCCCGCCCCATCGTCCAGACTGCACTCTGGGCTACTTGAAACCGTAAGGCACAACGCTATTCAAAACAGCTCAAAATGGTGTCAGAAATGGCATTCTGTACTCACTACTCCAGTGTTTTATACAATTAAATTTAGTTAGAAACAGCATAAATTAATATTTCATTAAAATCCGTTGTTAAACAATTTAACTTTTGATATGTCATATTACACTCCTGTACTAATCAGCAGATACAGTAAAACAACAACTCACCAACAGATATCGTTCACCCAAAGTTGTTCATTTAGGATACAGCTCAGATAAGTATTGCTATTTCTTCCTTTTAGGCGTCTTTAAATAAAAGTTTAACAAGTTAAACAGCATTAATCACTCGATTCCTCAGCTTCTTCTCCTCTTTGACCGTTACTGTTCGAAGTATGTGTGCTACAGTTCCATGCGCACTACATTTGGATTTCTTAAAGAGGAAGTGTCAGGACAATACCATTATAGATGTTTGTGTTTCTATTAATTATTTGTCACATATAGTACATTTTAACTTAATCGTACATTATGAAATATCATATTTGTTATATTTGCCTTTCTTTATTATGAATTTCAGTTTTTATATTTGTGTATATTCATGCAGGCTGCATTTTTATGAAATACAAGTACACACAAAGTGTTGCTCTAAAAAAGTAAAGTTACACTTAAAAAATAAGTAATTAACAGAATCAAATAAGATCTTACAGCACACAGTGCATTTCCATTTAAAAATCACAACATCCAATATGATACAAATCAATAAAAGATCCTACATGAAAAAATGTAATCCCATTAAATAAATCAGAATGTTCAATAAGATTTTACCCATCAAATAAAATCCTAAAGGACAAAGTGAAATTCCTTTGAAATAAATCAGATTGTCCAATTAATTAATTGATTAAAATAAAATAAAAATAATGATAAAAAGCATTTATAGATTCTTAGAAGGGGTATAGCAAGGAGTTATAGGGCACTTAGCTCACTGAATAAACTGGAAACTGAAATAGCTTTTTAGTTTGAAAGGGCACCAAGAAAGAAGCAAAAAATTTAAGTTTATTAGAAAAGTGAGGAAAGGATGAAGGGGTTTTCAGAAATCTGCATTTATGAATATATTATTTAGCAACTTGAAAAAGGGGTGTTAACCAAGTAATGTTGTGAACTGTTTTTATTAAGCACAACAACTTAGTTTTGTTTATTCAAGGGGATTCACACATGTAATTATACATGACGTTTACTGCACAGTTGAGTCCAAAACAACTTTGAGTATAGACTCAACACTGGCTGGTGTGAGTGCGCGCAAGGGATGTCATCGCCATCATCACTTAATGGCTTTTAGATATAGCATTATAAAAAATGTCAAAAAGTTTTGATGCAAATACAGCCAGCAGAAAATAAAAGTGGTTGATAAAGATTATACAGATAAAGTATTAATAAAAAGGTGATGTATACTCAATGATAAGTTATACTCAAAGCAAATACAACAAATTAGTAAAAGTGAAAACTAACTTGAATTGCAAAGATGTAATACGTAAGATATAATACTATATAGAAATGCTTAGTGAAACACAATTCACAAGATACCATTTAAAAATGTTAATTTTATTAAATAAAATGTTTTTTTTTTAAATAGATTATATCTGGTTCTGGTCTACATCCCTACTTACAAGAGAAGCAAAGGAGGATCAGCTGCAATGCTACAATATATTGATGGATTTTCTAAATACATCATAAATGTAAGAACATCTACTTATACATTTAGCATTTTGTCAAAGGTCTCCTCTGTCTCTCGCCATATCAGCATATGCTCTTCTGTATCAGCCGTGCCACAAGGACATGCTGTTTTCTTTCAAATCAAAGCTAAATACACATAGAAACAGTGTATCCTAGTGGTGTGGATGAGTGCTGGATCTGAAGATGATCTACTGACTGTGAATCTTTTTATTATGCATGAGTAGAGAATATGAAACACTGAAACTTTTCCCACATACAGTGCAGTGTACGGTTTCTCTCCAGTGTGGATCCTCTCGTGTGATTTCAGATGTGCGAACAGTCTTAATCTCTTGTCGCAGTGTGGATCCTCTGGTGCATTTTCAATTGTTGAGATGTAATAAAAGTCTTCTCACACTCAAAGCACATATGATCTCCCACACCAGTGTGTATCTTCTGATGAAGTTTTAAACTCTGCAGATGTGAAAAACTCTTTCCACACAAAGAACATGAATGTGGTTCCTCTTTTGTATGAACTGTCATGTGCTTCTTTAGGTTTGAAGCCCTCGAAAATGTTTTTCCACACTGATCACATTCATAAAGTTTCTCTCCAGTGTGGATGATCATGTGTCTCTTAAGGTTTGATGATGCTGTGAAACTCTTCTCACATTGATCACATGTGTAAGGTTTCTCTCCAGTGTGGATCCTCATGTGCATCTCAAGACTATGTTTTTTTTGTGCAACTCATTCCACACTGAGTGCAGGTGAAAGATTTCTTGTCTCTTCTCTTCTTTAAATCTTTCTGTTTGGTTTGAGAGCGACTATGTTATTTCTCCAGGTCTGACATGATGTTTCTCCTCCTGTTCTTTCAGTTCTTCATTCTCCTCGTTTCTTAAATCAACTCTGAAATTGAAGTAAAAAAAAAAAAAATCTGTAAATTGTTTTTTTTTTTAAACTGAGAAATGTAAAAGAAAGAAAAAATTTGAATATAAAGTACATGAAAGTGAACCCTGCTGTTTTGTTATTATATGTATTCATAATTATTAAACAGTTTTAAATAATAGAGGCACAATTTAGTGATGTGTGTCTGTGGTGACAAGAAATAGGCTTGATCAACTACACATTTATCTTACATAAATTATGTTGAAAAATAAATAAATAAAAAAGTACCCACTTTATAAAAAGTACCTTTGTCATTTGCTGCTTCAGCTAAATCATTGCACAACTTTCATATTTTTCCTTCTACATCAAATCTAAAACTGCTTGAAGCTTTATATTCTTAATGTTCATCATCACTGAAGAATCAAGAATTAACACCAACCTGTTTGTTCTTCAGTGTGTTTCATTCTGCAGGGTTCTGAATCTCTCATGTTCTCTCTGTTCTTCTATAAACTCTGTCTCTGCAGATTTCACTTCTTCCTGATGATTTGATGCCCATCTTCACTTGTAGACTGATGGGAATATTCAGACATTTAGTGATGAACTGCAGTGGGAGGAGCTTCACCGAAGGTGTGCTAGTTGTGGGAGGGGCTTCATGGAAGGTGTGATTGTTGGGGGAGGAGCTTCACTGAACTTGAGCCTGTTGTGGGAGGGGCTTTACTGAAGGTGTGATAGTTGTGGGAGGGGCTTCATGGAAGGTGTGATAGTTGTGGGAGGGGCTTTACTGGATGTTTGTGTGTGTGGTTGAAGCAGTTCTAGAAAATCAACAATAAATCAGTTACTGAGTTTGTGTTTTACACTAATATACAACTTGACCTCCAACTTCAGTCTTTCAAGAGACCATAGCCTAAGTGTTGTCTCTTTGTTAATCATTGTATAACAGCAAAGACGCAAAGATCACTGCACATAAATGTAAAACATTAATTCAGTAACACTGCACTCACACATGTGTTCATTCACACAATCTGCATTTAAAATCCCAGACTCACCATCTCTCTGCTGAGATCACTATTTATTACCACAAATGCAAGTTCAATTCAAGTTTATTTGTATAGCAATACAATTATAATACAATTACAATTACAATACAAATCATTACAAAGCAACTTTACAGAAAATTACGTTTCTACAATATTTAATAGTAGCTTATAAGTGGTGACTATCAGTTTGTGCATGTATGACAGGATTTTTCAGAAAAACTAATACAAGAGCAAGTGTTATACCACTTAAAATTGATGCGCTACTTATAAATAATATTTTTACTGTGCTTTTTTTCAAAATTGGTTCATTTGGAATTATTCAGCCTTTAAAAACAATTAAATTGTTCAAATTATGCACATAATGTGAATAAAAAAAAGTCATAACTGCATACAAGTGACTACACAATGTATACAACATTGTGAATTGTTAAATGCATACACTTCTGACTAATGGTTACAGATCTATTATAACTATTATTAACACACAACTAGTTCTTTAACCCGCAAAAAACCCAGCACACAACAATTTATGAAACTTAAACTATTTTTAATTTTGAGCTGCTAGCTAATAACCAGACAGTATAAAACACTTTAACCTTCTGAGGTCTGGAGAAGTTTAGACATGGCTTGACATTGGTGCTTTTCTTAGAAACATCTTAATGGTTAAAGAGTGTATTCAGTGTAAATCAAGTTTGTGCTTTTGAAAAAAAAAAAAGAAAAGTTTATCGATGGTTAGTGTCATTGAAATAAGGCTATAAAACACATACAGAACAATTGTTCACAAGACTTTTGAGAACTGAAAGTGGTAGACTAGGGTTTTTGCTACAAAATGATGTGAAAATCACCCTGTTCACTCAGTCAAAGAAGACAACAGACAAATTTAAATTTTGTAAGACATGATTTATGTTAGAAAGGCTGTATCCAAAGGAGGGACAATGGCCATGAATATTTCATGATTCACACCTGAGAGACAAAGGCAGTGTTGTAGTCGAGACCAGCTCATTCGAGTCCGAGTCCAGATCGAGTCCAGAGAGGGTCGAGTCCGAGACAAGACCGAGTTCAGAAAGGGTCGAGTCCGAGTCAAGACCGAGTTCAAAAAGGGTCGAGTCCGAGTCAAGACCGAGAGAGACTGGGTCTTTGACAAGACCTAAAGAAATCTTCAAGAGTATGTAAAATGTTTGGTGGAAACAATAAAGGGTAAAAGGGCCACATAGTATGTGGTGTAAAGGTAATTTTATTAGTATTATGAATTGTAACTTGTCAATATTAAGTGCTCATTTTCACATAACATCGTAGTACCACTATACACATCCATATAACCTTTCTAGTAAAAGTAACATTACTGTACCACTATACCTGTAAATGTTCAACTGTAACAGCTTTTACATAACTTTTAACCTTGAAGCTTAACTAATGACTGCTAATATCCTTACAATGTCTTGGATTATGTGCACTTTAGATGTTGTGAAGATTAAAGATGGGCATAATTACTTTTCAAAAAAATAAGTGAGGAGACCATCCTGCTACCCAACCAAGCACGATGTGGTCTCATGATCAATCCACCCCGACTAAAAACACTCTCTACTGGTGCAGAGGAAGCGGGGACTGACAACAGTTACCATTTTATCACTTTCTGTAACAGCAACGGATAATCTAATGCTTATTTCCCTGGATGGTGCATTTTAATGCAGGGTAAAATACACACTAGTCCAAGTTTTTTTTTTGTTACGGAGGGCATACACACAAGAGCCGAGTGACTGTCCAGGAAAATTTCATGCAAAAGTGTGTATGTGCCAGGGGATGAAAGCTGGATGAAATGCCATATAAGTTCAATGCATTCTGTCAGACATGTTTTTGGGGGGAGATGATTAGTGTTGAGACAGTCAGTCTGTGTCTGTATTCATTATATAAGTTTATAAAACGATATTTGTTTTTTTTCTGTGACCATTTTGTCCTACTTTGTAAAAATAACACAGTTGAGAGAAATAATGTAGCAATGTGGCTTTCTGGAAAGCGGGATCACTACAGGCGGATGGCAGGAGGGTAACTTAAGGCCGGTGACACACTGGCTGCGTGGCTTCTCTGCTGCGTGCCAGAAAGGTGGTGGCTGCTTCGCGTTTTCTGTCTTTACACACCAGAAGCGTGCCTGCACGCGGCGCTTGGCGCACTGCTGCTGCTGTAGGAAACATAGAAGGAGGCCGCCGAAAAACCAGGCTCTTGTCTTCATGACAACAATATCCATTTTTTTTTTACATACCTACTGATTGGACACCGTCAACAGTATTGACGGCACAATAGAGTATGTTTGACAGGGGCAATATTTGAAAATCGTTCGTTCATTATTAATTTCTTTTTTAAATTACATTTATATCTGAATTTATGCCAACCTATAGACTTTCAAATATCAAAATGTCATGAATTAATATGTATTTGTGTACAAAATGACATATAAACATATTTTACTTTTTTGCCTGGAAACGCTTCCAACATGCACGCGTGTCGCGTGATAAATAGGCGTCGGTTCTATTTATAGCATGCACGGGTTTTACGCGCGTCTCACGCAGGCAGTCTGCAAGATCTAACCTGTTAACATGGGAGCCGAATTAAAAACAGACACGCCACGCAGCTGAGACGCTTGCGCCACACATACATTGTGTCGCTGGCCTAACGTCTCACGTCAAAAGAAAATCACCAGTCATTGGATGTCTCAAACATACATCAATTTAAATAAACATTAACATACAGTAATAATCATGAAATATTTTGATTGGGACTCGAGTGGACTCGGGCATAAGTCCGATTCCTAAAATGTTCGAGTCCGAGTCAATACCGAGTCAAAATGCACACGAGTCCATGACAAGACCGAGACCATTAAAATACGGTCTCGAGACCGAGTCCAAGACCGAGTCCGAGTCTCGAGTACTCAACACTGGACAAAGGGCCTCCCACAATGGACCATTAGTGTGACTGAGGCAGGCAAGAAAGAATGTGAAAAGATTAAAATACTTTTTTGTATTTTATTTACAACACGGTTTAATCAGAACATAACTAATGAAGGTCAAAGACAAGAGGGAGGTAAGTTTTTTTTTTGTAATTATAAACTAGTAATGTTGACTGTGCTTTTGCAAATGTGATATGACTCATTGATTCACTGAGGATCTGAGTCTGTTTTAGGATGTAACTGCAATTAAACAATCTGAAAATATACAGTTGAAGTCAAACGTTTAAGGGACTATAACAGTTAAAACAGTTAAAATGTATATATATATATATATATATATATATATATAAATATATATATCACTTCAGCAATGCGGAGTGGAATGAAGTCGATGAGTCTGTGGTACTGCTCAGGTGTTATGAGAGCCCAGGTTGCTCTGATAGTGGCCTTCAGCTCTTCTGCGTTCTTGGGTCTGGCATATCGCATCTTCCTCTTCACAATACCCCATTTTTCTATGGGGTTAAGGTCAGACGAGTTTGCTGGCCAATTAAGAACAGCTTAAGCTTTGGCACTGTGTGCAGGTGCCAAGTTCTGTTGGAAAATGAAAACTGCATCTCCATGAAGTTGGTCAACATCATGAATCATGAAGTGATCTAAAACCCTCTCCTCTCTTCCTCCAGACTCTAGGACCCTGATATCCAAAAGAAATGCGAAATTTACTTTCATCAGAGAACACTTTGGACCACTACTGGACCAGAGATAACTTTGGACCACTCATCAGCAGTCTAGTCCTTTTTGAAGCGAGACGCTTCTGATGCTGTCTGTTGTTCAAGAGTGGCTTGACACAAGGAATGCGACAGCTGAAACCCATGTCTTGCATACATCTGTGTGTAGTGTTTCTTGAAGCACTGACTCCAGCTGTAGTCCACTCTTTGTGAATCTCCCCCACATTTTTGAATGGGTTTTGTTTCACAATCCTCTCCAGGGTGCGGTTATCGCTATTGCTTGTACATTTTTTTTCTACCACATCTTTTCCTTCCCTTCACCTCTCTATTAATGTGTTTGGACACAGAGCTCTGTGAACATCCAGCCTCTTTTGCAATGACCTTTTGTGTCTTGTCCTTCTTGTGCAAGGTGTCAATGGTCATCTTTTGGACAACTGTCAAGTCAGCAGTCTTCCCCATGATTGTGTAGCCTACAGAACTAGACTGAGAGACCATTTAAAGGCTATGCAGGTGTTTTGAGTTAATTAACTGATTAGAGTGTGGCACCAGGTGTCTTCAATATTGAAACTTTTCCCAATATTCTAATTTTCTGAGATACTGAATTTGGGATTTTCCTTAGTTGTCAAACAACATAATTAAAATAAATAAACAACAAAATTTAAATAAATAAACATTTGAAATATATTAGTTTGCGTGTAATGAATGAATATAATAAACAAGTTTCACTTTTTGAATGAAATTAGTGAAATAAACTTTTTGATGTTATTCTAAATATATGTCCAGCACCTGTACATAATATAAATACTGCAAAATAGTAAAGCAGAGTTCATATTGTCCCAGTCTACAGAGTGTTAAAGTAACACTGGAGCCAAGTTAAAGTTAATGGGATAATTAAGTGATTAATTAAGTAATGATTGAGCATTATTAAAGAAAACCAGCTGTTAACTACGGGGGCTTTTACACGGGGCTCGTTTGCTGCGGTCCGAGCCCAAGCGTGGTTGTTCCCAGCCCCAAATCAACGTTCCCCTGCCACTCATGTTTCTAGTTTGTTGAGGAAACAATGATATCGACAGTGTTACGCATGCGCGGGATACTTTACTTCCTGAACAAGTGCGCACCCGAGTCCGTGATGCTTGCACATTCACCCGAACCGTGCCACAATTTGGGAGCAACCGAAGTCAGACCACCTTCTCAAGGTAGTCTCAGTTCTGCACCCTAGTGTGCACCAGGGTCCAATGACAATGTTCACATTAGTGATTTTTCATGTGAACTGTGCCCCGTTTCGCACTAAACTGCCAGTGTGAAAGCCACCTAAGTTGAAGATGAAACTACTGCTCAGGCTTTTAGACATGGAAACTTAACACACAAACAGTGGTAACTCTGCTTCAGGTTTGGTCAGAACAGAAACTGCAGACAGGCTGAATGAAATTGTAAATCCACTGTCTGACAGCAGGTGGCGCTTATGGAACAGCAGAAATAGAGCTGTTTTGTCAGTAATCACTGTAATCAAAGCAAAGCTGCACTCATACACACTACTGAATTAGACCTTTCAAACTTAGATTTTCTTTAAAATATTTAAATTATATGATTTAATTATAGTTTAATTAATTAATAGTTTTTTTTATTAACTCAATAACCCCTGCAATTTCCTCGTGATCCCCTTTTAGGAAACCCTGTTCTTAGGCATCTTAACAATAAATACATTTGTTTAATGGAATTCTAACAAAACACATAAATTTAAAAATAAATAAATAAATAAATAAATTCACATCATAAAGTGGCCTCATTGCAAAACATATCTAACACAAAAAAGATAAACCGTGAAAGAAATATGTACTTTTGGAAATAAAATGTTAAAGGTGTGCTCAAAATCAATATTTATATGATTAACATTTAAATTGCAAATTCATTTTTTTGCCACATAATGACAGAAACGGACAACACATGCCTTTACATTTTGTTTATTATAAAAAGAAATGTCACATCTCACAATGGCCACTTCAAGACAGTCGAAGACATGTCTTACACAACCGTGAACAATCTTGGGCATATCTTATGTTTCTTGAATATACTTGCATACACAGTAATCAAATGTGATATATATCTTCAGTTAGTATTCATTTCTGTTTTACAATTTTCAGAATAGGAATAAAAATGGTTAGTATAACTCTTAATCAGGATTACACACATATATCAGAATCAGTTTTCAGGCTCTAGCTCAAGTGTGCACATAATCATCTCCAGTAGAGCTATCAGCATCTGTTGGAAAATCCTCAGCTTCAATCACGTTCATCTCCAACTGCTCTGGAGCCCTAACAAAGGTTGGTACTGGTTTGGATACATGCAGCATTGCTTGGTAGGTATTTCCCGTAGTGAGCACTGTAACAGAACGCATTATAGAAGTACAGTATTGTTCAAAATAATAGCAGTACAATGTGACTAACCAGAATAATCAAGGTTTTTAGTATATTTTTTATTGCTACGTAGCAAACAAGTTACCAGTAGGTTCAGTAGATTCTCAGAAAACAAACAAGACCCAGCATTCATGATATGCACGCTCTTAAGGCTGTGCAATTGGGCAATTAGTTGAAAGGGGTGTGTTCAAAAAAATAGCAGTGTCTACCTTTGACTGTACAAACTCAAAACTATTTTGTACAAACATTTTTTTTTTCTGGGATTTAGCAATCCTGTGAATCACTAAACTAATATTTAGTTGTATGACCACAGTTTTTTAAAACTGCTTGACATCTGTGTGGCATGGAGTCAACCAACTTGTGGCACCTCTCAGCTGTTATTCCACTCCATGATTCTTTAACAACATTCCACAATTCATTCACATTTCTTGGTTTTGCTTCAGAAACAGCATTTTTGATATCACCCCACAAGTTCTCAATTGGATTAAGGTCTGGAGATTGGGCTGGCCACTCCATAACATTAATTTTGTTGGTTTGGAACCAAGACTTTGCCCGTTTACTAGTGTGTTTTGGGTCATTGTCTTGTTGAAACAACCATTTCAAGGGCATGTCCTCTTCAGCATAGGGCAACATGACCTCTTCAAGTATTTTAACATATGCAAACTGATCCATGATCCCTGGTATGCGATAAATAGGCCCAACACCATAGTAGGAGAAACATGCCCATATCATGATGCTTGCACCTCCATGCTTCACTGTCTTCACTGTGTACTGTGGCTTGAATTCAGAGTTTGGGGGTCGTCTCACAAACTGCCTGTGGCCCTTGGACCCAAAAAGAACAATTTTACTCTCATCAGTCCACAAAATGTTCCTCCATTTCTCTTTAGGCCAGTTGATGTGTTCTTTGGCAAATTGTAACCTCTTCTGCACATGCCTTTTTTTTAACAGAGGGACTTTGCGGGGGATTCTTGAAAATAGATTAGCTTCACACAGACGTCTTCTAACTGTCACAGTACTTACAGGTAACTCCAGACTGTCTTTGATCATCCTGGAGGTGATCATTGGCTGAGCCTTTGCCATTCTGGTTATTCTTCTATCCATTTTGATGGTTGTCTTCCGTTTTCTTCCACGTCTCTCTGGTTTTGCTCTCCATTTTAAGGCATTGGAGATCATTTTAGCTGAACAGCCTATCATTTTTTGCACCTCTTTATAGGTTTTCCCCTCTCTAATCAACTTTTTAATCAAAGTACGCTGTTCTTCTGAACAATGTCTTGAACGACCCATTTTCCTCAGCTTTCAAATGCATGTTCAACAAGTGTTGGCTTCATCCTTAAATAGGGGCCACCTGATTCACACCTATTTCTTCACAAAATTGATGACCTCAGTGATTGAATGCCACACTGCTATTTTTTTGAACACACCCCTTTCAACTAATTCAACTAATTGCCCAATTGCACAGCCTTAAGATCGTGCATATCATGAATGCTGGGTCTCATTTGTTTTCTGAGAATCTACTGAACCTACTGGTAACTTGTTTGCCACGTAGCAATAAAAAAATATACGAAAAACCTTGATTATTCTGGTTAGTCACATTGTACTGCTATTATTTTGAACAATACTGTACTAATAAATTGCATAATACAGGGTGCTATTAGCAGAAGAATAACTATGAATATAACAACTGGTACAACAGTGTGTAGAATCCAAGTTCCCCATCCTCCCCAAAGCCCGCTGAGTCAGTTCAGCCAAGAATCATCTATCTTTGGCTCTAGGATGGATTCTCTCATCTGGTCCACAATATTGGAGATGTTGTCAGAGTTATCTGGAATGTAAAAACAGCAAGATACTCCCATCATTTTACAAACTCCTCCCTGCTCTGATGTTAAAAGGTCGAGAACAAGTCTGTTTTGAACTACTCTTGTTTCTCTCATCTTTTTCATTTCCTCTGTTATCAAATTTAATGCATGAGTAGTATCATTTTCCAATGACAAGACTTGCCAAGCTAAACCATTTATTTTGTTTAAAGCAATGGAGGTTCCTACCCCTGGAAAGAAACTAGCTATGGACCATCCCACATTTTCCCATGGGGTTGTCCAGGGCGTAGCTGTTTTGTATCCATTGTATCGATCAGGCATACTATGTACATCTCTTTTCTGTCTGTGTGATGGTGCCTGACTTTCACAGGTATCAAGGTCTTTATGTGTCAACACGGTAGTTCCTGTGGAGAGTATAGCTGGATAACAACATCCACGCCATTCTCCTTCATCCAAATGGTAATAAGCCATTCCCCCACAGGTCCAAATCATACCGTGGGAGCTATCAAGATAAGAAAATGGACAGTGAAAATTCTCAACAGTCTGGTTATCATACTTAATAGTACAATTAGGCCGATTTCCATCATTTTGAATCAGAGTTATTGCATTCTTACAATCTGACATTCCTACATAGTGTTTTCCTTTGTTTGAACAAATACACAAATCTGCGAGATGTGCTTGTACATGAAAGGCTGGTCCTTTAAAAGGTAGTCCTTTATAGGAACAATTATACTCTTGTAGTGAAAACAACAATGCTCTGTTTGTTCTTAGATTATTTGTCATCTGTAGAATTATAGACATCTGGCGCGGTACATCACATCTGTTTCTTTCAAGACATACCATATCTGATGTTACAGGGTGTGTTTTCCACACTGAGTGGAGTTGCATACAAATCCAACATTCTCCATCTATCTCTTCCTTCAAAACTCCTCTTTGTAACAAAGCCAATGCACATGCATAATTTCCTTCACATCTAGCCTTAGCTGTCCTCACTTCCTTAACATTATTGCTTAAGTCAGAACTCATAATGAATTCTATGTCTTCAGTGGATGTCTCCTGTGGGAGATCAATCAGATTTGGAGGCAGCTCAGAAATTACTCTTTCAACATCTCTGTCTTGTTCAGGCATTACAACATGAATCTGAACTTCCTGATAAGCATCTGTTCCTGTTTCAGACCATGCACAATAATATCTTCCAGCATCAGAATACTGAATCTTGGATACTGTGATTTTTAACAACCATGCATAGCCCTTGCTCCCATCTCTCCATATCATTCCTGTCTGTTCCTCTTCCACTATTTCTATCTTAAATCTTTCATCAATTCCCCATGCTCCTGATCCATAGTAAGCTTTGACATCAGACCAACTACAAAATTCTGAACAAAAATAGAATTCAGTGCCATATAGACTTCTGATGGTTTTCAGATTCTTCAGTAATCCTACACTTGCAGATATAGGATCACACAGAAAACTTTAATCTTTTCCTTGTCTTAGAGTGATTCTAAGTGGATTGGTATGAGGGGGACTTACCCTTGCCTCAGCTAGTTCTCTTTTCTGTGGCCCTGTGTCATTCTGTCTCACTTTCTCTACTTCCTTTAAGAAAATAAGTGACACAACTATTATAGCTATTGTCATTAAGACACATGTGGTTCCTCTTAGTCCACACATTCCTGGTAATCGGAATGGGTGCCACGGTTTAGGTCTTCTTTCTATTCTTTCTTTGCATAAGAATTTGTAATGAGCCTCAACTAGCAATTTTGTGTTGTTATCTATTTTATAGATGACTAATCCTCCATCCTGATGTGCCTGTCTTGGACGGAATATAGCTACTAAAGCAGTGTTAGGAGGTCTTCTGGCTATTCCAGTTTGTAACAATTCCCATGCATCTACTGCATTTTCTGGTGGGTGTGCATATGTTTTAGTAACTGTGCCACGAATTATGTCTCTGACAGGTAAATCAAAATTCTCAAATGCTTTGAATGCTATTTCATACAACGTTTCTCCCTGCACTAATGTCCACTCTCTTAAAAACTCAAAGATAAACATTAGATCATTTCATTCCCAGGGTCCCAATACATTTCACTTCTGTATGCTTCAAAGGTTCCGTATTTTCGAGTGAACAACCAAAAGGTAGTTCTGTTTGGAAATAACCTCTGCAAGATTAGGTTTTCTATGTTAGGATTTGCTTCTAATGCAGCCTCTGCTAAGCATACAAATTCTTCGTTGAAATCAGCAGCTGCTTCAGCTAGTGTACGCAAAGTAAAACTCTCTAACGGTGGTATGTCCATCAATAGAATTTAGCCCTTAATGGTAACAGGGTGGTTTAAGGAGTTAGCACTGTTTTGACTCAATGGGCCAACTATCTTCTTGCTTTGGACAACCCCACCTCACTATAAGAGGAAGTTCCTTCCACCACTTAACCAGTGCCTTTTCCTCCCTGTTAACAGTAAGGTGAATCCCCGTTCGAGATTCTATTTAAAATTGGAGCTTGCCTGCTCTCCTGTAGAGTAATTCTTCAGGCGTGAGGCGTGTATCCACTGCGGATGATAATCTGTCAGCACTCCCGTCCGGGTTACTAGGATCACAGTGGCTGGTCCAAGATATCTTGGTTCTCCCACCTTCGTTGGCTTCAGGCTTTTGATAAGCACACTCTGTCCTGGAACAAAGGGGTGAGTAGGCTTTTCTGAGGGAAGAGGAAGACACAAAGAAACATCAGCACATATGGAGTTAAGTTTCTCAATGAGGGAAGTCACGTAGTCCTCCTGGATCACCTCCAGATCACCTAAGGAAGTAAAGCCTGCGTGACCTTTAACCCATGGGGTTGGGAAAGGTCTACCCATTAGTATTTCAAATGGTGAAAACTTAGTGGTGGAAGATGGAGTCATTCTTAGTTCTGTCAAGACAGCAAGTAGCAAATCTACCCATTTCTTTCCTGTATCAATAGAGGCCTTAGTGAGCCTTCGTTTGACTGTTTGGTTAAGTCTTTCCACATTGGACGAAGACTGTGGATGGTAAGGTATGTTCAGGTGCCAATCAATCGATAATACTTTAGCGAGTAGCTGTGTTACCTTTGATGCGAATGGTGTTCCATTATCACTCTCAATAGTGTTAGGTATCCCAAATCTAGGAATTATTTCTTTAGTCAAAATCTTTACCACTGTTTTAGCATCTTCCTTTGCACATGGAAATGCTTCTGGCCACTTTGAAAATCGATCCACAATAACCAAAAGATATTTCAAATTACCTATTGGCGGCATGTGTGTGAAATCAATTTGTACATGTTGAAATGGTGCTTCCGGATGCGGTAATGCGTCGTGTTTAATAGGTTTGTGCGGGTTTACCTGTGCACACGTGAGACACGATTCTAAAATCTGCTTTGCTGTCTTGTGTACATCTGCAATGCAATACAATTGATTAATAACTTGTACTACTTTTGCACAACTTGTATGCGACAGTCCATGGTAATGTCTAATAAGGACAATTAGACCTAATTTTGGTTAGGCTATTCTTCCTTTCTCATCTCTTAAGAGCCCATCTTTGTCTGGAGCACAGTTATGTTTACTCCAGTGCTCTAAATCAACTTGTGTAGGTTGACTCTGCAAAATTTTAATGTCAATGTCAGGAACATTAGTCACATGCATAGTCATAGCTACCTGTGTTTTGTCACCCATATTAAATGGTGATTTTATCTGGGCTTTGGCTGCTTCTTTTGCAACTTCATCAGCTCTTCTGTTTCCTACAGCCTGTTCTTCCTCACCTGTTGCGTGACCTTTTACCTTTACTAAGGCCACTTTGGTGGGTGGCTGTACTGCTTTGGTTAACTGTCCTATCAGGTTTGAATGTGCTATGGGTTTCCCATCTGCAGTTTCGAAATCTCTTGCTTCCCAAGTTTTGGCAAAGTGGTGTACCACTCCCCATGCATATTTGGAATCAGTATAAATAGTTACTCTTTTTCCTTCCATCAGCTCACATGCTCTTATTAATGCTACTAATTCAGCAGCTTGAGCCGAGTTAAAATCTAAAGCAAATGATTCAATTGTTTCCCCAGTCTCAGACACCACAGCATAGCCACAAAGGTAGACCCCATCAGCAGGTTTTGAACATGATCCATCAACATATAGATGTTCCCCCCCATCCAGGGGCAAATCCAAAGATCGGCCCTGGAAGAACATGAGGAAGTTAGTTCAATTATGCAATCATGCTCTGTGACATTATCTACAATGTCAGCCATTCTTAACACACCCAACAGTGCCGGGTTAATGGACGCTGTAGGTTGGATCGTTAGATTTTTAGTTGCCAGCAGTGTTGCCTCGTAACCTGAGCACCGTTGCGCTGTCATGTGTTGTGTTTGCATATTGTGTAAAATTGCGCCTACCTGATGTGAAGTATACAATATCAAAGGGTGTGACAAAACCATTCTCTCAGCCATCTGTACAACCAGGGCAGCTGCAGCCACGGCATGCTGGCATACCTGTAACTATGTTGTCCAATTTCTTAGAAAGGTATGCTAATGGTCTGTATGTGGAACCATGCTGTTGCAGTAGGACACCTATGGCCACCCCCTCAGTCTCACGGACATGCAAGTGAAAGTCTTTGCTGTAGTCTGGTAGGCCCAGAGCTGGGGCCTTGGTGATCGCCTGCTTCAACGCAGTGAAGTTCAGTTCTGCCTCCTCAGTCCAGTTCAAAAGTGTGCTTGGTGGAGCTTTGTGATCAATCAGGCTTCTCAGGTGCCTGTCATGCACTGCACAGTCAGGTATCCAGGATCTGCAATAGTTAACCAGTCCCAGGAAACTTTGAAGCTGTTGTATAGTTCGTGGAGACTTCATCTTCCTGATCAGCTAAACCCTGTCTGTAGAAATCGCTCTCAGACCTGGCATGATGATGTGTCCCAAATAGGTCACTTTGGATTGGACCCATTGGAGCTTATCTTTGGAGGCCTTGAATCCTGCTTGAGCGAGCACATTGCATACAATGATAGAGGCTTTTTCACAATCGCTTTGTGTTTCACCTGTTATCAAAATGTCATCTGCGTATTGAAGAACGCAGACTGTAGAGGATAAATCAGTCATCTTTGCCAGTGTCCTCTGAACTGCCGCTGAGAAAACTGCGGGACTGTCCACATAGCCCTGTGCCAAGCGTGTCCAGGAAAATTGTTGACCTTGGAAGGTGAACGCTAGTAGAGGCTGAGTGTCTGGATGTACAGGCACAGAGAAAAAGGCTGCACACAAATCAATGACTGTGAAATATTTGTGCGTACATGGAATAGAATTAATCACAGTCGGTACATCAGGCACAATTGGAGCTAATGGTGTTATCAATTGATTTATAGCTCTTAAATCTTGAGTTAAATGCCATGTTTTGCCATCTGATTTAACTATGGGGTTAATTGGCATGTTGTAAGGTGAGTGTATCAGTACGAGGACACCCTGCTGGACAAAATTCTCAATCAATGGCTTTATGCCCAGTTCCTTATCTTTAGACAAAGGATATTGCTTAATATAGACAGGTTTATTAGTTTTCAATTTTGCTTTATATGGTTCCATGTCTATAAATCCTGTGTCATCTTTATAATGTGACCATAATGCAGGGTATACCAGAGTTTCCACTGCTGGTGGTATGTCAGACCTGGGCTTATTTGTGGCTGGTTCTGCTTTGCTGTCTTCCCAGTCCGACAATGGGTTGACAGAGACCTGTAAGCTAGACAGGAAAGAGAACATGACCAAATCATCAGTGAATTTAATTTCCATATTTAATTTGTGCATCAAATCTCGTCCTAACAAATTTAATGGAGCTCTTGGAATGATTGTGAATTTGTGAAAGAATGGAATGAATCCAGGAGCCCTTACCTTAAGTTGGATCACCTATGGTCAGATTCGGTCTCAAATAAAGAACTGAAATGGCCACTTTCACTTTTGAGTCCTCTCTCCCGCAACACAGAACAATCTGACCAGCCATGGACTCAGCGAGTGGCAGCACCTTCCAAAAGGCTGTCGAACACCAGAGTGTCCTGCTTGGAAAGCATGAGGAGGACATCTCGGCTGCCTGACATGCCATCGAGACGCTGGCCGTGCAAATTTCCGAGCTCTCCTGCCAGGTCCACAGTCTGCGCCTTCAGCCTCCTGCCTCTCATGTCTCCTCAGTTTCACCAGAGCTGCGGATTAATAATCCTCCGATCTACTGAGCCAACGCAATGTCGTTCTTTCTTAACCCACTGTGAAGTGGTGTTTTCCCTACAGCTTGTCACATATGCTAAAGAGAGAGCCAAGATTGCCTATGTTCTCTCCCTGCTCTCCGGTCGGGCTTGTGAATGGGGAACGGCTAACCTTGGAGGTGGAGATGGATTGCACATTTCAAGGAGGAGATGATTCGAGTCTTTGACTGATAAGCCTATGGTGAGGAGGCTTCTCGTCTGCTTTCCACACTCCTACAGGGCAAGTACTCCGGGTCAGACTTATCAATTGAGTTTCGCACCTTAGCAACCTACAGCGGCTGGAACCAGCCCACAATGGTCGCCCGCTTCTTGGAGAGCCTGACTCCTGAAGTGAGGGATGAGGTCCTCATCCGTGACATACCCACTCGGCTCGACGACCTTGTCGACCTAGCCACTCGCGTGGAGAGGTGATTTGACCAACGGCGCCGAGCTCACAGCCTTGAGGACGTTCTCTTCTCCTCGCTCCTTGCCAATTCCAGTTCCCCCATGGCCCAGGACGCTGAGCCGATGCACCTGGTTGGCCTGCGTATCTCGTCTAAGGAGCGCTACAGGAGGATTTCGAATAGTCTCTGTATTTACTGTGCCAGCTCCAAGCACTTTGTCTCCACGTGTCCGGTAAAAGCCAGCACTCGTCAGTAGGCAGGTTTCTAGTACCTGCACTACACTTCCGGCACAACTCCATTGGACTGGGTCATTAGTCTTCTGCTCCGCCCTAATCGACTCTGGGGCTGAGGGAAACTTTGTGGATGAGGAGTGGGCGCTTCAGCAAGGTATTCCTCTCACACACTTAAGAGACTCCCCCCTCTTTTTTCCCTTGATGGCAGTTTCCTACCTAGAGTACAGAAAGAGACTCTTAACCTTTGACTCTTAACATTTCCGGCAACCACAGAGAGACAATATCCTTTTTATTTTTTATTCTCCTTTTACTCCGGTTGTTAAGCTCCATAATCCTCACATTGATTGGGCTAAGGGATCTATTTTGTCATGGAAAGTGTCATGTCATGTTGAGTGTTTAATCTCTGCTGTTTCCCCTGTGTCTTCTGTCCCTGTGTTCCAGGAGGAGGCAGGAGATGTGTCTGGTGTATCGGAGGAGTATCACGATTTGCGAGAGGTTTTTAGTTGTTCCTGAACCATGTCTCTTCCCACCGGCTGTACAATTGCGCAATCTATCTTCGCCCGGGAACCACGCCCCCATGGGGTAGGCTCTATTACCTTTCGGCTCCCGAACGGGAGGCGTTAGAAAATTATTTGTCTGAATCCCTTAGAGTCATCACAATCGTTCCGTCCTTGTCCCTGGCCGGCGCTGTTTATTGTTTTTTTTTGTCAAGAAGAAGGACAGCTCTTTGCGCCCCTGTATTGATTATCGGGGGCTGAATGATATCACTATTAAAAATCGTTATCCCTTACCACTGATGTCCTTGGCCTTCGAAATCCTGCAGGGGGCTGTACGCTTATCTCGTGCGTATAAAGGAGGGGTACGAATGGAAGACCGTTTTTAACACGCCCCTCGGTCACTTTGAATATAGGGTTCTTCCTTTCGGATTGGTTAACGCCCCCGGCGTCTTTCAGGCTCTTATCAATGACGTTCTTCGGGATATGCTCAACTTATTTGTCTTTGTCTATCTCGGTGACATATTGGTTTTTCTCGCCCTCTCTCCAGATTCATGTCCTCCAACGCTTCCATGAGAATTTAATTTTTGTCAATAGCAGAGACATAATAATGTCTTGATATTATACAGAGACACCATTCACAAGATATTGTTTATTGTTTATTGTAACTTTATATGTGAAAACCACTTTCCAGATAAAGAACATGAATGTGGTTTTTCTTTCGTATGAACTTTCAGGTAATTCTTCAGACCTGAAGCCTCATAAAAATGTTACAGTTGAATCTGTGCTGGTCTTGAAGATGAACTTTATTCACTGTTACTTTACATGATGTTTCTTTGTTAGGACAGATTTATACAGAAGATATTTTATTGCTTGATGCATTATTGCGAGGATGAGTCATCAGACCTGAAAGTGCTGGATCTGAAGATGATCTACTGACTGAGGTTGAACGACTTCTGATTTTTTAAAGTCAACTTTTGTGTGATGAAAATCTAGTCAAAGTAGACTAGTCGCTGATGATGTCATTATTGAAAAAATAAGCCTGGAGCTGTAAAAAACATATTGTACACATTTATGGCACATGACACAGTGCTGCCCTCATGGCTATTGCTCCTATAACAGCTCATTTTTATAAGTTCTTTTGCCTTTGTGTTGATTTATTTCTCACAGATTTCTGCTCGTTCTAAATCAGATATAGATAACGTAGCACAGTTAAGATTACATTTATATGAATGCATTAGTGAGAGCGATATGAGCCATTTTCCCAGGACACATCCTTGCCAGGATTTCTGTATTGCCTAAAACACCCAAAGTAGTTTGACCAATAACATGCAGGTATGGTACATAATCACCCAATCGTCTAGCATCGTGGCATGTGAGAAGGTGAGATCTACAGAGAACAATCAAAGGAATGCAAATACACGTACATGTTAGGTGTTTGTTTGTTCATTCAACATGAAGCGTCGCTGTGCACCGATCATTGTATGACACCAAAGTACCAAGAGAGTGATTTGAATTCATAAGGAGCCGTCTGCTCTGCTCTCTATAGCTCTTATGAATGTCATACAATGATCGATCTACACAGCACAAACAGCCAAAATCTGGATATTTTAGACAATATAACAATCCTGGCAAGTACACGTCCTGGGAAAATGGCTTATATGGTCACCCTATCAGTGTTGGGAGTAATGGCGTTTAAGCATAACGGCGTTACAGAGTTTAATTTTCAGTAACGGAGTAATCTAATTAATTACTTTTCCCATCATTGTAACGCCGTTATCTTTACTGAGAATGTTAAGTGTTGCGTTACTACAGTTTGGTTGAATAAAGCGCAAGGTGTCATGCTTTGGCTAGTGGCTACACATCAGCTGCCTGACACAGTTGCAAATCCGATGATGATTGGCTGGGTGGGCGGTGCCCTGCTCAAGCTGTCTCACTGCATGCTCTGACAACCACTAAATACAAGACAGCATCAGCTATAATGGCATTCTTGAAATGGAAGTAAGAGAAATTAAAGATGAGAATGTTTCTGTAACATACACGCTATGCCCAGGAAAAAAGACTTTATCCACGTCTGCCTCAAGCAACTCAAATCTTATGAACCACCTCACATCAACACATGCTAACATACTGAATATTTAATGCTGTGTTCAAACCAGACGCAACTTGCGCAAATAAATCACGCTATTCACGCTTATTTGGACGCTTAAACATTTTGAGTTCATACACTTCATTTGCGCGTGAAATTAACTTCACAACAGACGCGAATTTGAACAGACGCAGTTGAGTTCACACAGCATTTTCATTTCATGAAATGTAGTTTTAAAAGTATTTCATGCGGCAAAGTAGTTGTTTTAAACTCAAATATGCGGTTTATTTAAAAATGTGTTTCGCTGATTTTCGGAGGTTGTCTATTTGCGTCTTTGCATGGACTTAACATTGAAATCACTGGTGCCAGACAATCTATTCGCGTCTGGTGTGAACGCATCAAAGAGTTGGATAGTGTTCTGTTTATTGTGCAGTAACTTTAGGCCTGTGTAAAACAGTTTGATAGATAATGGACAAGGAAGACAGGGGTGGCAAAAAATGCTCTTTATTAACTCAAAATAAAACAGGATAAACAAAAGTAAACTGCGGCTAGGCTCTCTGCCTTTACACATATATCCGCACACACACTGCTCAGCTCTGCTCTCTCAAAGATCCAGCTCAAAGGTCTGCTCGGCGCTTATAAATCCTCTCTCCCCAATCACTGGAATTACAAACAGATGTTAATCATTAATCATTTGACCTCCTTATTACCGCTCGTCCCCACATTCTTTCTCCCGCTGCAGTATTTTCTGCTTCCCACGCCCACCTCGCCACATACCCCCACTGCCCGACTCAGGCCGGGGAGCACTCCGGCCTGCAGCAGCCCCCCCCCCTCAGTCCTGGAGAGGAAGTCGGCCACCGCCATCTGGGCCCCCGGCCTTTGGATCACCTTGAATTTAAAAGGCTGTAAGGCGAGATACCAACGGGTGATTGGTATCGAACAGAGAGTGAATTCCCATCCCAGGAGATAATAGCACAGAGTGAGGACAGCCCATCGAATGGCTAAACATTGTTTTTCAATGGTGCTGTATCTAGTCTCTCTCTTTGAGAGCTTTCGACCTAGATACAGCACTGGCCGCTCCTCTCCTGCGACCACCTGAGACAGGACTGCACCCAACCCCCTGTCCGACGCGTCCGTCTGCAACAAAAATGGGAGATTAAAATTAGGAGTGTGCAAGAGCGGCCCGCAGCACAGGGCAGCCTTTACCTTGGTTAGGGCCTGTTGGCACGGCTCCGTCCACTGGACCGGATCTGGTGCTTCCTTTTTGGTGAGATCAGTCAACGGGCTGGTGAGGTCAGAATAATTAGGAATAAACCTTCTATAATATCCCGCCAGCCCCAGGAACTGTCTCACCTCCTTTTTGGTCTTGGGGGTTGGGCAAGCTGCAATTGCTGCGGTCTTGTCAATTTGGGGACGCACCTGCCCATGACCCAAGTGGAAGCCCAGATACCGTACCTCCACCCGCCCAATTGCACACTTGCCGGTCTTCATCCTGGGCTTGGACCAACAGCCGGAAGCGATCCTCCTGCTCCAACTTGAGGTCCATCAGCGCCTGTTGTTGGGTTTGGTGAAGACCGGCGAGTGACTTCACCAGCTCCGCAAGTGGCGTTGCTGTCGCTGGCTGCATGGCGGCGTGCCGGCTTCCTTGTCCCGGGTTTCGGCACCAGTGTAAAACAGTTCGATAGATAATGGACAAGGAAGACGGGTGGCGAAAAATGCTCTTTATTAACTCAAAATAAAACAGGATAAACAAAAGTAAACTGCGGCTCGGCTCTCTGCCTTTACACATATATATCCACCCACACACTGCTCAGCTCTGCTCTCTCAAAGATCCAGCTCCCCTTCGCCGGTCTGCTCGGCGCTTATAAATCCTCTCTCCCCAATCACTGGAATTACAAACAGGTGTTAATCATTAATCATTTGGCCTCCTTATTACCGCTCGTCCCCACATTCTTTATCCCGCTGCAGTATTTTCGGCTTCCCACGCCCACCTCGCCACAGCCTAATATACAGTTACAGAGATTTGCACTAATGGCCAGGTTTCCCTTTGTTTCTTTTCACCCAAGTTTAAATGTGTCTTAATTTTGTATTTGACTTTTATTTTCAATATTTATTTTGTATATGTTTTTATTTCTATGCATATCATATGGCAGGCTGCAATCTCTTAAGTTCAAATAAATACAACATTTTCTAAAATACTTATAGTATTTTTATTCTTCAATCAGTTAATATAAACATATGTAATAGCATTATATAACATAAAAAATAACGTCACAGTTTCTTTGCTGAGTAACTAATTACTTTAACAATGTGGTAACTGAGTTACTAACTCAATAACATTTTGGGAGAAGTAATTTGTTACTGTAACTAATTACTCTTTTCAAGTCAGATGACCAACACTGCACCCTATACATGGCAGTGTCTCTCTAGTAGTAGTGACGCTGTGGGCTTTAGTTATTAAGAAATATATGCTTGAACTTCTCCATTTCTAAATTATTTTATTGAGAAACAACTGAACAGAGATGACAGTACATTTCCTCACTGAATGATTCTGTGCATGCGTGATGTACGAGCTATTCAATTTCGAGCATCCAGTAATATAATCATATATGTCTTGTGGAGCTGTCAGTATCACTCCCTCCAGGAAATAAACGAGACCGTGGATCTTGTTACTGATGGATTTATTTCACTTGTCATCCTTCTTTCCGTCATCTTATTTAATCGTCAATGAATTCCACCGTCAAACTACAGTATGACAATGTAAAAGAAACACGTTCACATAAACCCTAAAGAAATAAATGCAAATACACTCGGGAAATACATAATACACATACCTCGCTGGCTGTATATAACCAAGAGGGAATGAGTTCACTAGAAAAATACCCGATTAAAAAAACAAAACAGAAAAACATCTTCTTTACTTCTTTGCTCAAACACTAGCAAACAGTAACTCTTATATTCACACATGGAGAATAACCTTTATCAAACATATTTTCTTTTCCCGTTGCACCGTAAAAAAGTGTTCGCGTGCAATGCAATTGTACTTTAGTTCCTAGTTAACAAACACTCAATATTCATGAGTAGATGAAACAAATATAACAAAACATGTTAAATAACAGAAACAATATGTATGGCAGTTATACTACCACCAAATGACTATTTTGTCATTTCACCTCACAATGTAAACCTTTTCATACCTTAATTTCAACCATGCAGTAGTATGCTTTAAACCTTACAGTAACATAAAATACTGTTTTCATGGAATGGCAACTGTAACCTTTATTCTCCTTCAAGCAGCAAAACTGTCTTTTGCACAGGCCTATCAAGGTAGACTGGCTTGGAAATTCACGTTCCCTGGCTGTCTAAGGTCGAGTCACTAATTAACAGTTTCACCTTTCGAACCTTTCCATCAGTGCTCGGATACACCTCTGTCACTCTTGCCAATCTCCATTGGTTACGTGGAGAACTGTCCTCCTGCAGGATGACAATGTCGATAACCTTCGCATTTCTCTTCTCTTTCTGCCATATTTGTCTTTGCTGAAGATTAAGGAGATACTCCTTCTTCCACCTTGACCAAAATTCGTTTGACAAAAACTGCACCTGACGCCATCTCTTGCGTAAGTATAGATCCTGACTCACAAATTCACCTGGAGGTGGGAATATTATGTTAAACTTCATCATAAGAATATGATTGGGCGTGAGAGGTTCAAGGCTTGTTGGGTCATTTAAATGCTCGGTTGTCAGAGGTCTGCAATTTATAATAGCCATCACTTCATACAGAAAGGTTCTGAGCGAGGCACTGTCGAGTCGTTAGCTGACTGGTCAAGGATTGCAGTTAAAACACTTCTGATAGTCCTTATTTGTCTCTCCCATATGCCTCCCATATGGCTTGATGAAGGGAAGTTCATTACGAACTCACATCCATGTTCCTTCAACCATTCATGATCCAAATTCTTCATTGCATTCAAGAACTCTCCTCTTGCACCTACAAAGTTAATGCTTTGATCACATCTCAACTGTCTTACATTTCCGCCTATTGCAATGAATCCACGCAATGTGTTGATAAAGGCATCTGTAGTGAGGTCATCAAGCATTTCAATATGTATGGCTCTAGAGCACATACAAGTGAAAAGAAGAACTTTAGTTCCTTTCTTGCTTCCTTCACATAGAACGGTCCAAAGCAATCTATGCCACAACATGTGAAAGGAGGTGTCATTTCCATTCTTTCTTATGGCAAATCCGCCATTTTTGGATCTTGTGTGCTCCTCCTGTACTTTCTGCATGTTGTGCACTTGTAAATATGTGAGGCAACTGCACTGCTGCATCCTATGACCCATACTCCATTGGATCGTAATTCATTGGCAGTTATTCCTCTTCCTTGATGATACACCGTTTCATGGTAATGCTTAATAAGCAACGATGATACATGACTCTTATTTGGCACAATGGCAGGATGCTTGACATGTGGATGAAGAACAGATCTTGTCAAACGTCCTCCAACCCTAAGCACACCATGCTCATCTACAAACGAACTCAGTTTGTGTAGTTTGTTTACTTTGTCTTTGGGTTTTACTTCCTTGCCTTGTTCTATACCTCTGATTTCACTGCTGAATGCTTTCCTCTGAACCAATTTAATTATAAAAAGCTCTGCTTCCTTCCTTTCCTCAATACTTGTAGCTACACTTACTTTATCTTTGATGCCCTTGATCTGCTTAGCATGGCGCTTTAAAAGAGCAATAGCCTTGACAGCTCTTTTCCAGTCAGAGAACTTTGTTAAACCAATTTGAAGCAACAAGCTGATCTGCGGAGAGACCTCTTGACGCATGATCCGCAGGATTATCTTCAGACTTTACAAAGTGCCATTGTGCAGGATCTGTAGTAGACTTGATCCTTTGGATTCTGTTCGCTACAAACACATGAAACCGTTTTGCATCATTGTTTATGTAGCCGAGGACAACCTTTGAGTCAGTCCAAAAATGTTCTTGAAGACCCTCTATTTCAAGCTCATTTCTCAGCATAACACTTGTTCTTGCTGCTACAACTGCAGCTGAAAGCTCAAGCCCTCTTTTCAAATTTTCAACTGACCTTTTTCTTGCAGCATTCTCTTCATGCTGTCTCTTTAACAGAGCAGCCTCTTTTGTTTCTCTTTCTATCTTGCGTTCAATTTCTTCCTTTTCTCTTTGAAGACGACGACTTGATGCTGCTGCTTCTTGGTCTGCAACTATCAACTTATCCTCAGCTTCAAGTCTCTGCAGTTCTGCTTGGTGACTTTCTTGCTCATCCATAATCTTTAACACAGCCTGTGTATGTGCATACTCAGCAGCAGCTTCTTGTCTTTTGGATGAGGATACAGCAGAGTGAATGGAATTAGATTTACAATTATTGCCTTGAAATGAAGCACTGGAGGTTGAAGATGCAAATACAGATGAAGCATCAGGCCAAATAATCTCCTCGTCATTTCCTTGAATTTGAGACTGTGCATTCTGCATCACAATTTTAGTGAGGGATTCGCATCTGTCCAACTTGCGTCTCATGTCATGTGATGGGCTGTCAATCTTTCGATATTCATCATAAACACTGTTCAGCTCAGATTCTTCTCTTTGAATACCTTTAATGTGTTCTTGGAGGATATCACTGGGATCTTGTTTGATTACAGATTTTTTAGCCACCTTAGTCAAAACTTTCCAACGTTCATAAACACTGTCAAAGAGAAGTGATAATCTTTTTATTTTTTCCTTCTGAAATTCCTTTCCCTTTTCAGTTAATGTTCGATCTCTTTCACTTCTACGAGGGTCTGTAGGCTGTACTGCTTCTTGTCCAATTATAGACTTCTCTGCCACTTGCTCCCTTTCACTTGTTTTTGACATCTTACTTGGAATTGCCTGAACACACTTAACATTAGCTGTTTACTTAAACTCAGATTTTTTTTTTTCCTTTTTTTTTCTGATGACAACAAATTAAATTAGTTCAATGTCCTTTAGATCTACCCTTCAATTAAACTGAAAATGCTTGACAATACTGCATGGTCAATTACACTTGACAAGATACTTATGGTCACATTTAAGTGAACATGCTTAGACAATAATCAAAAACTTAACACAAAAAAGACCTTTCAAAAAACTCAAAGATATTAGCTTGCTTAAATTTGAATAATTTTTTTTCAAGTTATCACTTACTTTCTTCGATAGACAATTTAAAAAAATTAAGGTTATACACAGTCCCTTGTAGTGTTCGAACTTATTGTCACTTTTCAGAACACAAGCTTAAGTGTCTGACTTATGAACGTCTTAATGAAACACTGATGAACTGCCGATCCTTAACAGTAAATGTTGGCTTATCTGAATGACATCCCGTCTTGCTGAGTTGTGACACCGCAGGTCCGGTCCGCGTGCGCGAGCAGGTTCGGGAACGTTGACGCAGGTCCGAGTTTGACTATCACTCCCTCCAGGAAATAAACGAGACCGTGGTTCTGGTTACTGATGGATTTATTTCACTTGTCATCCTTCTCTCCGCCATTTTATTTAATCGTCAATGAATTCCACCTTCAAACTACAGTATGACAATGTAAAAGAAACACGTTCACATAAACCATAAAGAAATAAATGCAAATAAACTCGGGAAATACAAACATAATACACATACCTCGCTGGCTGCATATAATCAAGAGGGAATGAGTTCACTTGAAAAATACCAATTAAAAAAACAAAACAGAAAAACATTTTCTTTACTTCTTTGCTCAAACACTAGCAAACAGTAACTCTTATATTCACACACGGAGAATAACCTTTATCAAACATATTTTATTTTCCTGTTGCACCGTAAAAAAGTGTTCGCATTGCAATGCAATTGTACTTTAGTTCCTAGTTAACAAACACTCAATATTCATGAGTAGATGAAACAAATATAACAAAACATGTTAAATAACAGAAACAATATGTATGGCAGTTATATTCAGAGTATACATTTATTTGACATTATAAGTGTTTGGAAACAGAGCATAAATGTGGAAATCCTTCAAAGGTTTATTATCCTGTTGTGCCATCTATAGGACCAGCGACTAATCAACATCAAGCTTAAAGCGTCATGGCAGAGCATTGATGTCGAGTAGTCGATTAGTCTGTGTATCCCCTACTACTGACTGTGAATGTTTTTGATATGCACGAGTAGATGAGATGATTGACTGAAACTCTTCCCACATACAGTGCAGTGATACGGTTTCTCTCCAGTGTGGATCCTCTCGTGTCTTTTCATATGTCCTAACTGACTGAATCTCTTGTCACAGTGTGTACACTTGTAAGGTTTCTCTCCAGTGTGAATCCTCTCATGTGTTTTCATATATCCTAACCGACTGAATCTCTTGTCACAGTGTGAACACTTGTAAGGTTTCTCTCCAGTGTGGATCCTCTCATGTGTTTTCATATATCCTAACCGACTGAATCTCTTGTCACAGTGTGAACACTTGTAAGGTTTCTCTCCAGTGTGGATCCTCTCATGTCTTTTCAGAGATGCTGTCTGACTGAATCTCTTGTCACAGTGTGAACACTTGTAAGGTTTCTCTCCAGTGTGGATCCTCTGGTGCAGTCTCAAATGTTCAGATGTAATAAAAGTCTTCTCACACTCAAAACACATATATTCTCTCACATCACTGTGTATCTTCTGATGAACTTTTAAACTCTGCAGATGTGAAAACCTCTTTCCACATGAACATGAATGTGGTTTCTCCTTTGAATGAACTTTCAGGTGACTGTTCAGGTTTGAATCTGTCAAAAATGTTTTTCCACATTGATCACATTCATAAGGTTTCTCTCCAGTGTGGATGTTCATGTGTATCTTTAGGTATGTTGATTGTGTGAAACTCTTCCCGCACTGATCACATCTGTAAGGTTTCTCTCCAGTGTGGATCCTCATGTGAACCTCAAGACTATATTTGTTTCTCAAACTCTTTCCACACTGAGTGCAGGTGAAAGATATCTTGTCTCTTCTCTTCTTTAAATCTTTCTGTTTGGTTGGAGAACAACTCAAAGAGTTTTCTCCAGTTCTGACATGATGCGTCTGCTTCTCTTCATGTTCCTTGTTTTCTTCAATCAACTCTAAAATAAGAGTAAAAAAAAAATTTTTTTTAGCAAATCACAGACAGAAATATTAAAAGTTAATTAACTGATATAACAGTGCAGAGTAGACAAGTGCTATACAAAATATTTTGATCATTTTGATACATATATAAATGTTATGTTCTTCCAGTTACACTTAATAATAATAATAATTATAAAAATATTTGAAACAAAATTTAGATACAAATCCCACGTTTCTATAGTTGGAACCCTTAAGGCCCCCGATATACTTCAAACGAAGTTCGTTTTCATTTTTCATTTCGGGGCAAAAAGAAGTTAGAAAAGTTTAAGGGACAGTATACTGTTAATGAACTATCCGACACCCCCGCACTGCTGGAGGTGGGGTGTAGATTAATGTAAACGTGTCACGACGCTCTCCTAAACAAAACAACAATGAAATGAAGTGTAGGCAAACTAGGTGTGAGACGGGCACCAATGGTCAGATTATAGACAAAAGAATAATGATTATCAGCAGTTCAGAGTCAAGTATCATGTTTGCAAAACAAAAGAACCATTCCATAATCAGTCTGTCACGGTTTTATGCTGCCTGAAGGAATACGGAGCCGAGGATAGATGAAATAAGGCTTTTAATATATTCAACTCATGGAGCACAGCGATAGACACGACGTAAGTTAGTGGCAAGTCACAAGTGATGATACCCGACAAAACAGAACTGAAAGGACAAGGCTTATGTACAAAGGATAATTGGGGAAACACAGGTGGATGGCATGACTAAATTAACAGGGACATGGAACACATGAGGAATAGAATAGACACACCTGGGAACTAATCAAACCAAACACGGAAAGACACAAACTGGGTCACGGGCAAAAACACACTAAATGAGTCCAGGTGTGACAGTACTCCCCCCTCCCGGTAGGTGCGTCCTCGCACCGTAGAAACAACAGAGGGAGGCGTGGGTGGGAACTTGGGAGGAGGTTCCGGTGGAGGACGGACTCCCAGGAGGGGGCCAGCAGACAGGGACCACAGAAGGAGGAGCCAGGGAGGAGACGACGGAGGGAGGAGCCAGGGAGGAGACAGGAGCAGGAGGAGCCAGATGGTCCACCAGGGACCAGCCAGGACGGAGATCCAAGGTGGAGTCGACGGCGGGAGGAGCCATGGTGAAGGAGGGGTCGACGACACCAGGGGGCCGACAGGCGGAGACTGCACCGGTGGGTGAGGAGCCCAAGATGGAGCAGCACAGCCGCAGAGCCAGGGGGACGTCGAGGTTCCGGAGGGCCTAGGTGGAGCAGAAGGCTCAGGCGACCAAGGCGGAGGCGGGGTCCTGGCAGACCGCTGTGGAGCCGGAGCGACCGAGGATGGAGGTGGAACCGGAGGGAAGGAGGAGCCTGACAGAGCCGGAGGGATGGAAAGACGAGGTGGAACCGGAGGAGTGGAGTCCCGAGGCGGCGGATGGTCGACGACTGACCAAGGTGGAGCCGGAGGGACGAGGGAGCCCGGTGGAGCAGGTGGGATGACAGGCCACGGTGGAGACGAGGGAGCTAAGAGCCAAGGCGGAGCCGCTGGGTCGAAGGACCGAGGAGGAGTCCAGGGCTCGGAGGCTGGAGGCGGAGACAGGGCCTTAACACGCCAAGGCAGAGCTGGAGACTGGCAGTCCAGCGGCGAACCACCGCGCCCCGATGGCGCGGACTGAGGGTGAGCTGCAGGACTGACTGGCACCAGCAGGGATGACGAGGAACTGGCTGGTCTAGGAGGAGGAGAGAGGAGAAGGATGGGAGGAAGGACAGGAGGATCAGGGCTGGACGGAACCAGCGGAGACACAGATGATTCAGGGCTGGGCGGAACCAGCGGTGAAACAGAAAAATCATGGCTGGGCGGAACCAGCGGAGACACAGAAAATTCAGAGCTGGGCGGAACCAGCGGAGACACAGAAGATTCAGAGCTGGGCGGAACCAGCGGCGACACAGAAGATTCAGAGCTGGGCGGAACCAGCGGCGACACAGAAGATTCAGAGTTGGGCGGAACCAGCGGAGACACAGGAAACTCAGGGCTGGGCGGAACCAGCGGAGACACAGAAAATTCAGAGCTGGGCGGAACCAGCGGAGACACAGAAGATTCAGAGCTGGGCGGAACCAGCGGCGACACAGAAGATTCAGAGTTGGGCGGAACCAGCGGAGACACAGGAAACTCAGGGCTGGGCGGAACCAGCGGAGACACAGAAAATTCAGAGCTGGGCGGAACCAGCGGAGACACAGAAGATTCAGAGCTGGGCGGAACCAGCGGAGACACAGGAAACTCAGGGCTGGGCGGAACCAGCGGAGAAACAGAAAACTCAGGGCTGGGCGGAACCAGCGGAGAAACAGAAAACTCAGGGCTGGGCGGAACCAGCGGAGAAACAGAAAATTCATGGCTGGATGGAACCAGCGGAAATGGAGCAGAGGAAATGACTGGAGGAGGTAGGAGTGGGAGACTGAGAGGGTATACAGGGGAGTCAGGGCTGGACGGAACCAGCGGGGAAACAGGGAAATTAGGGATTACCTCCATAGACCAGTCCATCAGATCCAGAACTTGCTCCATATGACTTTCAGAGACTGTATACGGCTCACCCTCAGTCGCAGGAGTGTGGGCAGGGCTTTCCTCCATGCCCTCGATCTCCACGAGGACTCCCACGATGCACGGTGTTGCCGGCTCACACACCTGTCGCGCTCTCGAGATCCTGTTCCCTGTCAGTGGATGGCTCGGGCTCTGCGGCTGCGGTGGGCTCTGGCTCCGTGTAGCGAGTTGGTGGCTGGCTGGTCTCTGGGTAGGGAGTGGGACTGGCGAGATCCTCTATGGGGCTGACGGTGAAAGATGAGCCATTTCTCGCCAGAGTCCACTCCACGTATGCGGCGAAATCCTCCCGAGGACCATCTTCGGGCGACAACGCTCTGCACTTGGAGTTCAGGCTGGTGTTGTAGAAGGTGCAGAGCGCGTCGTCCGGGTAGCTGGTGTCATTGGCTAATAGAAGAAACCGTCTGGTATGATCCTCGAGAGAACGTCCTTCCTGCTCCAGCATGAGGAGGAGGAATCCGGGGCTATAGAGGGGATCCATAGAAACTACGAAAAGAAAAGACTGTAGAACAAACGAAAACAAAACGGAGGGAAAAACACGCAGTTTTATACTTTCTTTTTTGGGGGTCGGGTATTCTGTCACGGTTTTACGCTGCCTGAAGGAATACGGAGCCGAGGATAGATGAAATAAGGCTTTTAATATATTCAACTCATGGAGCACAGCGATAGACACACGTAAGTTAGTGGCAAGTCACAAGTGATGATACCCGACAAAACAGAACTGAAAGGACAAGGCTTATGTACAAAGGATAATTGGGGAAACACAGGTGGATGGCATGACTAAATTAACAGGGACATGGAACACATGAGGAATAGAATAGACACACCTGGGAACTAATCAAACCAAACACGGAAAGACACAAACTGGGTCACGGGCAAAAACACACTAAATGAGTCCAGGTGTGACACAGTCCTTTATGAGATGTGTGAATGTCTCAGGTCTAAAACTTTAGCATGATAAATATTGGAATCAGTTTGTTGCTTTATTTTATTAGCGTTCATTTATTTTATTAAACTGGATAAATTGTTTTGATAAAAACAAAGGTTTATTATCGTATGTTCGTTTGGCATTTTATTTACTGTATACCCTTTAAATTCGCTTATTGAAAGAACAACAGCAGCAGTATGGTGCAACATTCATTTGAAACTTGTATTTGGTGCTTGCTACCTCATATCTTTACTCTTTCTTTTCATTCTTTTCATGGCTTTGGAAAACTTGTCTCGGATGTTTCTCTGCTTCACTTTTTGCATAACTCCGGGTCGTCGACACCTAGCTTCATTGCTATTTCTTTCTAGGAATTAAATACTTTCTGTAAATCTTTCAAGTCTGTCCGTGAGTGATCGTACAGGTGTGGATATATTTGTGCAGCTCAAATTTTCGACAATCAGTGTATTCAGGAGATGTTGCTCTACTTGATGACCTCTGCAGAATGAATGAACCGAGGAAAATCAAACGTCAAAGAAGGTGGAGTTTCAGAACACCTCCACAGATTGCGTAACTGCCACGGACCAATAGAAACTGTTTAGGAGTCAAAAGAACTCCCCTAGAAAATTCACTTTGGTGAGCCATTTCGAACTGTCAAAATGAACTCAAAACGAACTTCGTTTTGGCCTGATTTTGTTCAAAATTACATCATATCAGTTCGTTCTTTGATTTAGTTTGAAGTATATCGGGATCTTCACTATTTGCTGCTTCAACTATATTATTAAACAGCTCTATATATCTTTCCTATCACAGTGTTTAAACAATGAAGAATCAAGATTAAACACCAACCTGTTTGTTCTTCAGTGTGTTTCATTCTGCAGGGTTTTCTCATGTTCTTTCTGTTCTTCAATAAACTATGTCTCTGCAGATTCACTTCTTCCTGATGCTTTGATGCTTGTAGTCACTTATAGACTCAAGGGAATATTTCAGCATTTATTGATGAACTGCAGCGGGAGGAGCTTCACTGATGGTGTGATTGTTGTGAGAGGAGCTTCACTGAATGTGTGATAGTTGTGGGAGGAGCTTCACTGAAGGAGGAGAAGATCTGTTAAATTCCAATAAAAATCAGTTACAGCGTTTATGATTTTAAACTAATTTACTACTATTAAACTCTTTCTATTCAGCTATCTATCCATCTTGTAAAGTAGATTTTTAGTAAATTGATCACAGTGTTTTATAATAATTCACAAACTGTATCACTTTTTATTTTCTAAGTATTTCATCCACGTATTTAAATTCCTACATTTATCTTTCTTTAATATACAGGCAAAGAAATATAAAACAAAGTAAGGGAAAAAAGAAGTAAAGTAAGTAAATTTTATTTATATAGCACATTAAACATAGCAAAGCTATCCAAAGTGCTGAACAATGTACAATCAAATTAAAAGTAAGAGCAAACAGAAAAAAAGACATATAATACAATAAAACAGCAATGAAGTGAAATTAAAATGCTAAGGAGAAAAGTTTTCAACCTCGATTTAAAAATGGTAATGGAAGGTGCAAGGCGGCAGTCTAGAGGCAATTGGTTCCACAGACGGGGGGCAGTGACTGAAAGGGCTCTGTCACCCTTAGTTTTCATACGGGAACGAGGGACAGATAAAAGAGCCCTGTCAGCAGATCTTAAAAGTCTGGTAGATGACAAAGGGATGATAAGATCTTTAAGATAACATGGAGCTGGATTGTTAAGAGCTTTAAAAACAAACAACAGAATCTTAAACGGAACCCTAAAATGGACTGGAAGCCAGTGAAGAGAAGCTAAAATTGGAGTGACATGGTCATATTTGCCCCAGTCAGCAGCCTTGCAGCTGCATTTTGTACCAACTGGAGGCGTGAAAGCGATGACTGAGGAAGACCTGAGTACAGTGAATTACAGTAATCTAAATGAAAAAGTGATAAAAGCATGAATAACCTTCTCCAAATCCTGAAAAGACAAAAACTGTTTAAGTTTGGAGATGACCCGTAATTGGTAAAAGCTGTTCCTCACGACAGAATTAATTTGTTTGGACAAACATAATTCTGAATCTATGATAATGCCCAGGTTTCTAACCTGCGAGGAAATTGAGGTGAAGTGATTGCCCAGCTCCTTAATAATATCCTTTCTTATTTTTGGGGGACCAAAAACAATAATTTCTGTTTTGTTCTCATTGAGTTGGAGAAAGTTATTTGATAACCAATTTTTTATATCAGAGATACATTCCAGCAATGGTTGAATGGAATCACCAGCTTTTAGCGGGAGGTACAACTGTGTATCATTAGCATATAAATGAAAAGAGACATTGTGCTTCCTGATAATATCCCCCCAAAGGGCGCATATATAAGTTAAAAAGAAGCGGCCCCAGAATAGAGCCTTGAGGTACCCCCCTAGTAATTGGGGCAGATGATGAGGAAAACTTGCCTAGCTCTACAGAAAAAGACCTATCTTTGAGATATGAGCTAAACCATTGTAAGGCTGTGCCCCTGATACCAATCAGATGTTCTAAACGGCAAATAAGAACATTATGATCCACGGTGTCAAAGGCAGCTGTAAGATCCAGTAGAATCAATACTGCATTTTTACCAGAATCAGCTGCAATCAAAATATCATTGAACACTTTAAGCAAAGCAGACTCCGTACTGTGATAAGTAGTGAACCCAGATTGAAAAGGTTCTAATAAATTAGCTGTATTTAAGAATGTGATCAGTTGTAACTGCACAACTTTTTCCAAAAGCTTTGACAAAAATTATAACTTTGAGACAGGCCGAAAATTGTTAAAGCAACTTTCATCCAAACCTTGTATCTTAAGCAAAGGCTGAACAACCGCATGCTTAAAGCAGTTCGGAACCACACCAGTGTCCAAAGAGGAGTTAACCAACACTTGGATACTAGGGCCAATTACTGGAAAAGCTGCTTTTATGATTACAGAAGGAACAATGTCCAGTGAGGAATTAGTAGACTTCATTTTGTTAACGAGATCGGAAAGTTCTATTAAAGAGACATGTTGAAAATGGCAAAATAAAAATGAACTACCAGGCGAGTTCAAAGACAGGTCTGAAAGCGGTGAAGTAAAAGATAAGCGAATGGCACTCACTTTGTCAACAAAAAATGCCAAGAATTTCTCACAGAGCCCTGCTGATGGCTCCCTAGAGAACTGGGATTTCGAATTAATAAATACATTTATCGTGGAAAAAAGAACCCTAGGTCTGTGACAGTGTGCGCTAATCAGGTCTGAAAAAGGTCGATCTTGCTGATTTAGCAGTGCTCTGAAACTTAACCAGACAATCTTTAAAAATCTCAAGAGACACAGTAAGATGATCATGCTTCCATCTTCTCTCTGCTTTACAACACGCCTGTCTAAGAGAGCGAGCGTTGTCATCCAACCAATAATAAGATTTTATCTTAGGTTGTTTAGCTTTAAAAGGAGCAATAGAATCTAAGATATTAGAACAAACTGTGTAAAACAGAGAAATCAAAACATCAAGCCCTTAGGATGCCTTTTCAGCATGTAAGATAGATTTTTCAACAGCATTAGCTAGATAGTTATCATTAAACTGAGAAACAATCAGTGAATTAATAAAAGGAGAATAAAAATCAGCAGGCTTATTCACAGTAGCAGAGATAACAGCAGGAACCTTAAAAAGCATGGGTTTGTGATCAGAAAATGAAGCATCATCAATGACAACATCAACTACAGAGGAACCATGTGACATTATAAGGTCAAGTGTATGACCAAGAACATGAGTTGCTTGATTTGAGGTTGAGAAAAAACCAAACGAGTCTAAGATATTACAAAACTCGGCAACCAAAGGATGCCCTGGGCAGCAAAGATGTATATTAAAATCACCCAGAAACAACATTAGATCATACAACGGGGCAACAGAAGTTAAAAATTCAGAAAACTCACTGGTAAAATTACTTCCAACATTAGGTGGCCTATAGATGAGAGCACAGAACAGCAGAGATGAATTAGACTGTAATACCACACACTGTACTTCAAACGATAAAAAAGTTTGAACAGAAACTGATTGAATATTAAGTGACTGTTTAAAAACCATTGCAACCCCACCACCTCTACCAGCAGATCTTTGGGTACTAATAAAACAGCAGTTCGGTGGACAAAGTTCTTCAAAAGGTGACAACTCACCAGTGTTTGGAATAACGGCGTTTAAAAGAACGGCGTTAGGTAACGACGTTATTTTTTCAGTAACGGGGTAATCTAACTAATTACTTTTCCCATCATTACAATGCGGTTAATGTTACTGAACGTTAAATGCGGTGCATTACTATGCATTGATTTAATAAACTATGCAATCCGAACGCACCCCTGGCTCAGCGAGTGAGCAGGTGGGTTAATAACGAGATAAGCGATTATGATTGGCTAAGGCAGAGTCATGTGTTTCATGGTAGCCTATCAGAGCCAGTGTTTTTACACACATGCCGGCACACATGCCAGCGGCGCCAAACACACATACGCAACAGTTACACAGAGATTCGCAGCAGCAGAGATGGTGAGTCACGAGCAATCCGATGAAAAATTTGTATTTTCAAGGTGGAGATATAAGCACTACTTCAAATTCATTGTGGTCAAAGGCAAGAACGTGCATGTAATGTGTACATGTAATGTGTGACACACATCTACAAAGCTAGTGGCCAAAAACCCTTTTCTTACAAAGATAATACTTGAAGTGCAGGATAAAACTCTTGCTGTATGTTGACGTGCAATAAATATCGAAATTTATGTACGACCACCAGTCTGTTCTACTCATATAAACTGACTTGTGAAAACTGCAAAAAAATAAATACATTTCTCACATATATCAACTTTTTGACCTACACCCCGCCCCTAAACCTAACCAACAATGGGGTTTAGACAAATCGTATAAAAATCGCACGAGTGAGGTCATACAAATTTGTATGGATTAGCCACCTCAAAATACTCATGAGATAGCATTGATCTAACAAGTAAGCTGGTCTTTATTCAATTAATCTATTGATATGTTCAAATGAAAATAAAAAGAGGCAATACTGATTTATATAATATTTTGTAATGTAGGCTATAGGGCTACACATTTCCCTGAACTACATTTCTGCGGCTATTAATATGTTTAAATGAAAACGAAAGGAGGCAGTGGTGTTTAATATCATATTTCGTCTTATTGTAAATATACAGTGAGGAAAATTGCAGTTGCCAGGGCGAGCTGACTGATGTTATAAGTGCGCTGCTGTTTGCAGAAATACCGGACTTGCATCGTCCCGTCTGCCGGAGATCACACTCCCTAGTTGAACTCGCAAAGTGCGAACTACAGAGGATGCAAGTCCGAAATTTGCATACTTTGTGTTGAGAAACTAGATCAGACCTAAGTAACTAAACTATTTGCCCAATCTTCAGGTACTTTTGACCGTGCTGGAAAGCAACCAGTTTGGGGGAAAAAAGTTCCTGGAAAAAAAAGTTCCTTGTACAATTGGTCCTGGTAATTTCAGTGGAAACGCGGCATATATGTGAATTGCCAAGATGGTGGCACGTCAACACGCAGCGGCTTTTCTCTGTCCCGACAGAACGGTGTTTTCATGTTTTATGTCTTGTGAGTTGCAGTGTTTTCGTTCGTCGTCATCGCGTCTACCTGTCAGTAAGCGCGCATACAGTCGCGAGTTTCTGCTAGATGTCGGCAGAACCACATTTTTAAAGTTAAACTCCGTGCACGCGGAACAGCTGTAGAATCTCGTTCTGCTATGGAGCCCTACACCAACGACCCCCACTACTGCATCTCGCCCACAGCGGAGGCGTAACAAGCGGTGTGAGAGGAAGCAGAAGAGGGGTAAGCGCGGAGGTATCCGGGCTAGGCTAACGGCTAACCCACACCATCTATCCCCACCATCGTACTGGCTAACATACGCTCGTTGGACAATAAACTGGACTACATTCGATTACTACGCTCAACTCAGAGAACTGTAAGAGACTGTTGTGTTTTTGTGGTCACGGAAACATGGCTCAGCAACAGCATTCCAGACGGCGCTATTCAGCTCGAACAGCTGACGTGCTATCGAGCGGACAGAGCTCTCGTCGCGGGAGGAAAAACCCACGGCGGCGGACCTTGTGTTTACATCAATGTGGTGCCACAATACTGTTGTGATCAGCAAACACTGCTCACCCCTGGTGGAGTTTATGATTATTAAGTGCCGGCCGTTCTATCTGCCGAGGGAATATACTGCTATACTGCTCATTTTGGTGTATATTTCACCCTTCAACTTTATCAGCAACAGGAACGACGCACTAAATAAACTGTACCAGCACATCAGTGAGCAGCAGACAGCACACCCCGATGCTTTTCTCATCATAGCTGGGGATTTCAACCATGCTTACTTAAAGAGTATGTTTCCAAAAATACACCAACACATTAACTTTCCAACACGAGGTAATAACATTTTGGACTTACAAAGTCTCTTACAATATCTCTTACTGTAAATTACTGCAAATCAAACAGTGGTTTGTCCAGCAAACGGCCGTAAGATTAACTTATCAATTTTCAATAAAGTTATCACTTCTTATAATTCAAGGAAAAATATTATCTGGCTATGAAAACATTATCCTATCATTATGATAAATTTAGTTTCTCAAAATAAAGCTTGTAGGTAGATCAGACATCTCAGTGACTCGTAATGTGAGCGGGGTGGAGGCAAAGGCAATCATGAATATATGGGTTTTTAATAATTGAACTAATAATACATCAAACTACAAATCACACAAAGTAAATACGCGTACGACAATACAAACAGTAAACTTTGTACAAGACATAACGGAATCCAAATAAGGGAAAGAAAGAGAGAGAGAGAGAGAATGAATGAGAGAGAGGGGGGGGGGCAGCGTGGTCACAGAATGAGCTCGGTTATGTAAACTCAGACAGCAGCCAGTTAGCAGCGTGTGAGAGAAGGAAGAGAGACGGACCTTGTTCGGTCAGCTCTTATGGCTTGAGATGGTTCACGCCTCTGTTCGCGTGAACAACCAATGAACGTCCGCGATCTGAAGCGGGAAAAAGTTCCTTTGTCTCTGTGGAAACACCCACCCTACTAACTTTGGGGCTTATCAGACCTCAGCAGTGATATTCTAGCAAGTTCATAATTCCAGATTAATACATTTTTCACACCTTTTACACAGGGGAATAGTTGGGTCACAACATGACAATTACAAAAACAACAAACAGTACATATATAACTGATAGAAACACGAAGTTACATTCAAATGTAGAATTACACACATTTAAAGATTAGCACATGCTAATAAATTGCAGATAGTCCCAATTTATATGGGAAACATCTCAATGCACCGAAAAAGCAATACTTAATACGTAGGGCCGGGACTTTAAGGCGTTAATTAAGATTAATTAATTACAGAAAAAAAATTCCCGCATTTTTTATAACTTATTTTTGCACCGCGGAACGTTTCTCACTGGATGAGTTTCGGCAGACCGATTATACTGGAGCACCAACTAGCGTTCGCATATCACCGCAGCACATGATCGAACCTCAAGTATCACCTCAACGCAAAACATATAGCAGCTAGCGTGGACTTTACACTTTATGTTGAACTATGTATTATTTTGTTGGTGCAACTGGCAGTTTATGTTGAACTCTTTATTGTTTTGGCTAAGGTTATTGAGAGTTGGACTTAGTATGTTATGGCCTCTGAAGCAACAGAGAGATGTTTTCTAAAAGTCAGTGTTTCCAATATTCTGAATGTAATTGACATTATTGTGTTTTACTTTAAAAAAAAAACACTTTACAGAAGGTTCCAGCACCTATAAGCTACCTGAATTTCTGAAATGTACTATTTCTAAATTGTTTCTAAATATGCTATTGCTACACTTAATGGCAAAAATTGCACTGGTCAGCTAGACTTGGTTGAACAAAAATAAACAATATTTTGTTACTTAAGCTTATGTATTCAGTCATTATTCAATGGTATACTATAAATCCTTGTGAAAAAAAATTACTGCTCACTGTTCTCAGGTCAAATATTTATATGCGATTAAAATGCGATTAATTTCGATTAATTAATTACAAAGCCTCTAATTAATTAGATAAATTTTTTTAATCGAGTCCCGGCCCTATTAATACGTTTAGAATACATTTGAGCAGATTTTACTATTCTCTTTCTAAGAGTCAGCTTTGATTCCTGTTCTGTTTCCCAGTAGGATCATAAAGTTTTACGATGTGGTCAGGAGTAGAGTTACAAAAACATGACTCTATCTGAGAAAGTTAAAATGAGGAGAAACATTTCCAATTTATAAGCTAGTAAAATTATAATCCTCGCATAACAAGGATTAACCATTTTATGCAATACACAAACATTCAAAATACATATTAATAAAATGACGAAGATACAGAACCTTAAGAAAGGTTTGTTTGTGTGTGTGTGTGTTTGTGTGTGTGGGGGGTTTTATGTCCCCTTTGAGGCTCGCCCACGAGGCTCTGGAATTTCTTAATAGGTGTAATAACTGTCACTCAAGGCAGGAAGTGGCTGACTTCAGGGCGCCCAAAATGGTGGCTTAAGTAAACAACGAAGGTCCTTGTTTACTCAAGTTCTGGTCTTTGAGTGCAGAATGTGTTAGAGTCAGGATTCATTAATATGGAACAGATGGCTGAAATACCATCAGCTCATTAGTGTTACAATGCATTATTGTGAGGAAGAGTCATCAGACCTGAAAGTGCTGGATCTGAAGATGATCTACTGACTAGGGGTTGAACGACTTCTGATTTTTTTAAGTCAACTTCTATGTGATGAAAGTCTAGTCGAAGTAGACTAGTCGCTGATCACGTCATTAATGATGAAACTGTAAGGTTTCTCTCCAGTGAGAATCCCCTGGAGCCGCTTCAGATCTGCAGCTGTAATAAAAGTCTTCTCACACTCAAAGCACACATGATCTCTCACACCAGTGTGGATCTTCTGATGAACGTTTAAACTTTAGATGTGAAAAACTGTTTCCAGATAAAGAACATGAATGTGGTTTTTCTTTCTTATGAACTTTCAGGTGATTCTTCAGACCTGAAGCCTCATAAAAATGTTACAGTTGAAACTGTGCTGGTCTTGAAGATTAACTTTATTCACTGTGACTTTAGATGATGTTTCTTTGTTAGGACAGATTTATACAGAAGATATTTTATTCCTTGATGCATTATTGTGAGGATGAGTCATCAGACCTGAATGTGCTGGATCTGAAGATGATCTACTGACTAGGGGTTGAACGACTTCTGATTTTTTTAAAGTCAACTTTTATGTGATGAAAGTCTAGTCGAAGTCGACTAGTCGCTGATCACGTCCTTAATGAACAAATAAGCCTGTAGCAGGTATGGTACATAATCAACCAATCGTCCAGCATCGTGCCGTGTGAGAAGGTGAGATCTACAAAGAACGATCAAAGGAATGCAAATACACGTACATTTTAGGTGTTTGTTTGTTCATTCAACTTGAAGCGTCGCTGTGCACCGATCATTGTATGACACCAAAGTACCAAGAGAGTGATTTGAATGAATGAGGAGCCAGTTTCTAAGCTATTTTATTGAGAAAAAACAGAACAGAGATGACAGTACATTTCCTCACTGAATGATTCTGTGCATGTGTGATGTACGAGCTACTGTCTGTAGTCTATGTGTGTGTGTGTGTGTGTGTTACAGTGCAGCAGCGCATTAGATTAGAACAGTGATTAATTTACCTGTACAATAAGCTGTTTAAAATGTGCATTCTCCCGTTCAATTTCAAGCATCCTGTTGTGCCATCTATAGGACCAGCGACTAATCAACATCAAGCTTAAAGCATCATGGCAGAGCATTGATGTCGAGTAGTCGATTAGTCTGTGTATCCCCTACTACTGACTGTGAATGTTCTTTGTTATGCTTAAGTAGAGAATATGAATTACGGAAACTCTTCCCACATACAGTGCAGTGATACGGTTTCTCTCCAGTGTGGATCCTCTCGTGTCTTTTCAGATGTCCTAACCGACGGAATCTCTTGTCACAGTGTGAACACTTGTAAGGTTTCTCTCCAGTGTGGATCCTCTCATGTGTTTTCAGGGTTCCTAAATGACCGAATCTCTTGTTACAGTGTGAACACTTGTAAGGTTTCTCTCCAGTGTGGATCCTCTCATGTGTTTTCAGGGTTCCTAAATGACCGAATCTCTTGTCACAGTGTGAACACTTGTAAGGTTTCTCTCCAGTGTGGATCCTCTCATGTGATTTCAGATATCCTAAATGACTGAATCTCTTGTCACAGTGTGAACACTTGTAAGGTTTCTCTCCGGTGTGGATCCTCTGGTGCTGCTTCAATTCTGCAGTTGTAATAAAAGTCTTCTCACACTCAAAACACATATATTCTTTCACACCAGTGTGTATCTTCTGATGGACTTTTAAACCCTTCAGATGTGAAAACCTCTTTCCACATAAACATGAATGTGGTTTCTCCTTTGAATGAACATTCAGGTGACTGTTCAGGTTTGAAGCCGTCAAAAATGTTTTGCCACATTGATCACAATTATAAAGTTTCTCTCCAGTGTGGATGTTCATGTGTCTCTTAAGGTTTGATGATTGTCTGAAGCTCTTCCCGCACTGATCACATCTGTATGGTTTCTCTCCAGTGTGGATCCTCGTGTGCATCTCAAGACCATGTTTGCTTCTCAAACTCTTTCCACACTGAGTGCAGGTGAAAGATTTCTTGTCTCTTCTCTTCTTTAAATCTTTCTGTTTTGTTTGAGAGCGACTCAAAGAGTTTTCTCCAGTTTTGACATGTTGCTTCTGCTCCTCTTTATTCATTTCTTCATGCTCCTCGTTTTCTTCAATCAACTCTAAAATAAAAGTAAAAAAAAAAACTTTAGCAAATCACTGAGAGAAATGTTAAAAGAAGACAAAATTAACCTTGATATAATAGTTAAGAGTAGACAAGTGCTATACAAAATATTTTTATAATTTTGATACATATATAAATGTAATGTCCCTGAATCTTTACTGGAGTGATGTACATTGTTCTTCCAGTTACACTTAATAATAATAATTATTAAACATTTTAAAACATTAGATACAAATCCCACGTTTCTATAGTAAGAACCCTTAAGTCCCTCGATATACTTCAAACGAAGTTCGTTTTCATTCTTCTTTTCGGGGCAAAAAGAAGTTAGAAAAGTTTAAGGGATGGTATACTGTTAACGAACTATTCGACACCCCCGCGCTGCTGGAGGTGGGGTGTAGATTAATGTAAACGTGTCACAATGCTCCCGTGTATCCCCTAAACAAAACAACAATGAAATTAAGAAGTGTAGGCAAACTAGGTGTGAGACGGGCACCAATGGTCAGATTATAGACAAAAGAATAATGATTATCAGCAGTTCAGAGTCAAGTATCATGTTTGCAATACAAAAGAACCATTCCATAATCAGTCCTTCATGAGATGTGTGAATGTCTCAGGTCTAAAACTTTAGCATGATGTGGGAAAAAAAATATTGGAATCAGTTTGTTGCTTTATTTTATTAGCGTTCATTTTATTAAACTGGATAAATTGTTTTGATAAAAACAAAGGTTTATTATCGTATGTTCATTTTGCATTTCATTTACTGTATACCCTTTACATTTGCTTATTGAAAGAACAACAGCAGCAGTATGGTGTAACATTTATTTGAAACTTGTATTTGGTGCTTGCTACCTTATATCTTTACTCTTTCCTTTCATTCTTTTGATGGCTTTGGAAAACTTGTCTCGGATGTTTCTCTGCTTCACTTTTTGCATAACTCCGGGTAGTCGACACCAAGCTTCATTGCTATTTCTTTCTAGGAATTAATTATGTTGTTTGTTGTTGGCGTCACTTCCTGTTTGCCGTCATTTCCTGTTTGTTGTTGGTGCCCATACTGCGTTGAGTTCCGTCACTATATTCTTTTTATGGACTATTTTTATCTTAAAAATCAATTTTAAATACCATAATTTCCGTTTATATAACGTGTGAATATATCCTCTATTGTATTCTACAACAAAAACAATCAGAGCGCCTCGTTATCACTACTTTTATTTTGATCTCCCGGGTCCACTATTAGCTTATAGCCCGTTAGCATCAGCGGCGTGGTTGCTGCTAACTGCGCTTACATTGCTAATACTCTATTCACACACATTACCACTGCTGTACTCACTATTACTTGCTTTAATGGCGGATGAATGTCTACCTTTGATTGCAGGCGAGGACACGTTCGAGCGATCAGCGTGCTGTTAACAGTCCCACCATGTCTACTACGTGTGTTTCTCTGCACAGGCCCGGTGCACCCAGGACGCGATCTTCCCAGATGTCCTTCACTCCGGCGCCGGGACACCACGGACCCTGGGTGCATCCACAGCGAAGGATGCGAGCCAGGCCCCGGGCGTCGACTTCTCCCCCTCCAGTCGTCGAGATCTCCATCCGGAACCGCTTCGCTCCCCACCGCAAGACGGGACGCGACGCTGTGATCATCGAATACTCCATCGTCCGACACGTCCGTGCTACGTTAGCCGAAGGTAAAGTGCACACTCATTGTTTGCCGGGTGCTTGTGTTCTCGATGTTTCTGCGCAGATACCCGTGATCCTGAAGGCTGACGTGAGCCCCAGAGCAGTCGTGCTTCACGTCGGGGTCAATGACACCACGTTTCAGCAGACCGAGACACTTAAGAGGGACTTCAGCAGCCTGATCGAGACAGTTCGCAGCACGACGCCCGCGGCGACGATCGTCGTGTCAGGACCACTGCCCACGTATCGACGAGGACACGAAAAGTTCAGTAGACTTGTTGCTTTAAATGAATGGTTGTTGTCATGGTGTAAACAACAGAAACTGCTATTTGTTAATAGCTAGAACCTTTTCTGGGAGCGTCCCAGGCTGTTTCGCGCTGATGGCTTACACCCCAGCAGAGTTGGACCGGAGCTGCTTTCTTACAACATCTCCAGGACACTTCGCTCCATGTGACTAGTAAGACAATTTTCAAATAACTATTATGATGACTTTTGTTCCACCCGCTTAAATGATCTACACGCATAAAAAGAATGAGAAGAAATAAGGGCGATGATGTCATTAAAAAAAAATGTCAAGTTATAGTGCTGCAGAGATATCAACCTTAATTAGCATTAGCATTACTAACCCCGGCCCGGCAGGTGTTGTAATACCAGTTTCGGCCGTGGGAGGCGGTATGCGGGCAACATTACCACCAGCCAACCTACAATACACGAATAACTCGCAGGGCGTACCTGGACCTGATGTCAATCGTGTGGAAAGTACAGCCCACTACTTTCAATTCAGAGAAGAGAGCGGAAGGATAGCTGCAACCCCTCGCAAGAGACCAACACCCGCTACAGGGAAACAACCGCGCTCGGAATCACAAATCAGATCCGATAAGAATACCAGAGTAAACATCGGCACTGCTTTTAATCGCTGGAGACAACTGATGGACCTGAAAGAAATGAGGTTCGACTCAGAACTTGCAAGTTAGATGCTTTTAGTATTTCGCTAGAAGTTTGTTTTATATGTTTGTGTATTTGTTTTCGGGAAGTTATAACATAGAAATGTATCGAAGGCTGTTCGATAAACGTGCTAATGTTAGCGATGGCTAACCGTAGCTGCGTTTGATAATTAGCTAGCTATAACTTAACGTTACCCATTTTATTATATAGGGCTGTGCATGTCTTTACTCATGTACATCTCATCAGTAAGACGCTCCTGTAATTAGGAGTATATCTCCAGTACGTGTGTTAAGATCAGGATTGCCAGGTTTTCACAACAAATCCTGCCCAGTTGCTTCTCAAAACTAGCCCAATCTCGCTTCCAGAAGATTCCCCGATAAAACATTGCTTCCCGGGGTTAAAATATAGTTTTTTTTAGCAGGGTTGTCTTGGTATAATTCGCATTTTAGGGGCTAAATATCACGTTATTTGTATTGGGGTCGCTGTGACCAGCGGACATGAAAAACAACTGCCACAGACTTGGCAACACTGGTTGGCATTTACTACACAGAGCCGTAATTCACTGACAATCTACACAACATCGATGTTAAAATCGCAGGCGATTCTTTGTCGATTTTGAAAGCGATTTTGTGTTAGTTGTCGGTAGACTAAGGCTCTGTGCAGTTACTGCCGCTCCACCTGAACCAGTGTTGCCAAGTCTGCGGTTGTTTTTCATGTCCGCGGTTTGAAGCAATCCCAATACCAATAATGTGATATTTAGCCCCTAAAATGCTAATTTTACCAGGGAAACCCTTCCCAAAAATTTATATTTTAATCCGGGCAGCAATTTTTATCGGGGAAACTCCCGGAAACGCGATTGGGCTAGTTTTGGACTAGTTTTAAGAAGCAACTGGGCAGGATTTGTTGTGAAAACCTGGCAACCCTGATCTGAACGCACAGGCTGGAGATATACTTCTAATTACAGGAGCGTCTTTACTGATGAGAGGTGCATGAAAATCGCATTCGATTTTTTGCACAGCCCTATTATCATAACTAACCTGCTCTGTCTAGTCTGTTGGTCTCCGTGTCCTCTTTGCTTCGTGGTTTTTCTGTGCGTGAAAAAATTGATGTGTGGCGTGAAAGCGTGTGAAAAGGGTCAATTCCGTGTGTCTCACGGTGAATGCTTGAGAGTTGGCACATTAGTTCTCAAGCAGAATAAAGCGTTTGTATTAATCTATGATGTGTCCCTGTTTGCCTACAGGGACATAAAAAATAAATTAAAAGTGATACGTGGACCAAGGTGTATGAGATTGTTCATTTTAAGTAAAGGATCCTAATATTTCGTCCACAACAATATTTAATTAGGTTATAACTCCTTGTGGTTAGTCTGCACGAGATCAACAAGCTTGTTTGCTTTGCGGCTGCTTTAAATACAAAATAAGCATTCGATCTACGTTAGAGCGTCTGAGCGCTCACAAATCTTTCTGCAGCGTCGTGAGCAGAGCGGCAAGAGCGATTTTGACGCTCTAGACGCCGGCGTTGTGAACGCACAGTCAGGCTTCGGCTATGGCTGTAGTGTTGTTGTGAAAGTAGGGGCGGAGCATAGAGACTATGCCGTTTCTCGTTTGTTACTCTAGAGTAGACCAATTCACTTTATTGAGGCATACTGCCCCCATCTGTTACGGAATGTGGAGTATGACTTGATTTTTTTTGGCAAACATTACAGATGGCACCTTTAAGACTGTGTCTGTTCCCCGAATAGTGAGGTCAAAATATAAATTTAATGTAGGCTCTAGAAAAAAATCGTATCGTGATTAAACCAGAAACATGCAAAGGAAATGAACAAAATAATCTTTAAAGTTTGGGCTCATAAATATTAGATCACTCACACCCAAAGCAGTTATTGTAAATGAAATTATCACAGATAATAGTTTTGATTTACTCTGCTTGACTGAAACCTGGCTAAAACCAAATGATTATTTTGGTCTAAATGAGTCTACTCCACCAAACTACTGTTATAAGCATGAGCCCCGTCAGACTGGTCATGGAGGAGGTGTTGCAACAATATATAATGATATTCTCAATGCTACCCAGAAAACAGGATACAGGTTTAACTCTTTTGAAATACTTCTGCTTAATGTAACACTGTCATGTTGATCGAGCACTCGGGTCTTCTCCACTTTTTCCTGCACACATCCTCTGAATAAACGCATAATCTTGTTAGCGAAAAGTAGCTGTAGGGCTATATTAGGGGGAAAATAGTTGTAAAAAAACAACGGGAAGGCTGCGGTTCGATAAACGTGTACGTGACTCAAAAGTTAAATGTGTATTACAACACACTCTTCAGGGTATATGCAGAAATCTTGAAGTTAATTTTAATACCTTTTCAAGACTTTTTCCAAGACCTTCTCAATATTTTTTAATACCTCACCGCCACTTCAAGGTGTAACCATTTACATCAGTGATACTTTTAACGAAACAGTTTAAGTTTGTGATAAAGACTATAGACCACTCTGATACAAAAAAAAAAATCAAATAGGCTGGGATAGTAAATCAAAGCAAAAGTTTATTAAAAAACAAAACAAAACTTTGCTCCACCCTCAACAACAATCATGCTGACATGTGCCTCAGTTCTTCTGATTTTGTTTCCAGCAGCTTCTCAGTTTGGACCAATTCGTTCCATTTTTCTTTACTACGTCTTCTGAGGATGTTGAACTTCGTGATCAGTTGTGCCATTAATGTCCCAGATTTCCCCTCTGCCTGCTCGGCTAACTTATCAGCATCTGTTTGGAGGGAGTCGCACATCTCTGTCAGAACGTTCGTTTCCGTTTCAGGTCTTCTATCTCCTCTTGCATTGCTTTTCTTTTGAGGTCCTGTGTGGAACTCGGTTTCTTCTTCCGTGCATCTTCAGGGTAACTCCTGTACCTTGACCTTGCACAGGCTACTAAAGCCATGAGCTCCTTTGTAAGAGGTACCTTCAAAACACCCCCACAGACACTGATCTTGTCACATATCAGGTCGACAGCTTTCCGTGTCACAAGAATTGAGAGCCAAGGTACCTAGCCAGAACATATCTTTATTAATATGACACTCCTCAAAACACATAACAGGTTGAAAATGAAATAAATAAAATATAGTATATAGAACTAAGCAGGAGGTACCTAGATTGGACATGGTCATCTTCCCAGAATTGAATGTGGACATCAAGTTGTTTAGTTTTTGTTGACTGGTTGAGCGACTTGTCAAACATTAAAACAAACTGGCCAGCCTTGTTGATGGTGTTGATGAGCTCCTGCTTGAAGTGTGGTGCTAACCCAAATCGTATGATGTATCCAGTTTTGTCCTTGCCACAAGTGAACGATTTTGCT